>NW_026948510.1:325101-397686 GCF_035770615.1 Melospiza melodia melodia
TCCCGGATGACCCCAATGACCCCATTCCCCTGGATGACCCCACTGACCCCATTCCCCTGGCTGACCCCAATGACCCCATTCCTTGGATGACCCCACTGACCCCATTCCCCCGGATGACCCCAATGACCCCATTCCCCTGGATGACCCCACTGACCCCATTCCCCTGGCTGACCCCACTGACCCCATTCCCCCTGGCTGACCCCAATGACCCCATTCCCTTGGATGACCACGCTGACCTCATTCCCCCGGATGACCCCGCTGACCCCATTCCCCTGCATGACCTCGATGACCCCATTCCCCTGGCTGACCCCAATGACCCCATTCCCCTGGATGACCCCGCTGACCCCATTCCCCTGGCTGACCCCAATGACCCCATTCCCCCGGATGACCCCGCTGACCCCTGGCTGACCCCGGTGCTGTCCCGCTCAGGCTGGCGGGCGCCGGGGGCCGTAAGAAGGTGTTCCGCCTCAGCGACGTGCTGAAGCCGCTCAGCGAGGTGCAGGTGGAGAAGCTGAAGCTCGGCGCCGTGCGCCGCATCCTGCGCTCCGAGAGGGCCGTGGCCGCCAGCGGCGCCGCACAGGTGGGTGCCGCACACCTGGGCACACCTGGGATACACCTGGGCACACCTGGGATACACCTGGGACACAGTGGGATACACCTGGGTACAGCTGGGCACAGCTGGGATAACCCTGGGCACACTTGGGCACAGCTAGGTGCACCTGGGCACACCTGGGATACACCTGGACACACCTGGGATAACCCTGGGCACACCTGGGATACACCTGGGACACAGTGGGATACACCTGGGTACAGCTGGGCACAGCTGGGATAACCCTGGGCACACTTGGGCACAGCTAGGTGCACCTGGGCACACCTGGGCACACCTGGGATACACCTGGACACACCTGGGATAACCCTGGGCACACCTGGACACACCTGGGATAGCCCTGGGCACACTTGGGCACAGCTAGGTGCGCCTGGGCACACCTGGGATACAGCTGGGATAACCCTGGGTACAGCTGGGCACACCTGAGATACAGCTGAGTGCACCTGGAATAACCCTGGGCACACCTGGGCACAGCTGGGATAACCCTGGGTACACCTGGGCACAGCTGGGCACACCTGAGATACAGCTGAGTGCACCTGGAATAACCCTGGGCACACCTGGGCACAGCTGGGCACACCTGAGATACAGCTGAGTGCACCTGGAATAACCCTGGGCACAGCTGGGATAACCCTGGGTACACCTGGGCACACCTGAGATACAGCTGAGTGCACCTGGAATAACCCTGGGCACACCTGGGCACAGCTGGGATAACCCTGGGATGCACCTGGGCACACCTGGGATACAGCTAGGCACAGCTGGGCACACTTGGGATACAGCTGGGCACACCTCCATACAGCTGGGCACAGCTGGGCACACCTGGGCACACTTGGGACATACCTGGACACACCCAGAACTCACCTGGGCACACCTGGGACACACCTGGAATAGCCCCAGAATTCCCCTGGGAATACCCCCAAGGAACCCTTGAGTGCCCTTGGAGTGACCATTGAGTGACCATTGAGTGACCATTGACCAATCCCTGAGTGACCATCGCGTGACCATGGAATGACCATAGAGTGACCACTGAGTGACCATTGAGTGACCATTGACCAATCCCTGAGTGACCATTGCGTGACCATGGGATGACCATAGAGTGACCACTGAGTGACCACTGAGTGACCATTGAGTGATACTTGACCAATCCCTGAGTGACCATTGCGTGACCATGGGATGACCATGGAGTGACCACTGAGTGACCATTGAGTGACCATTGACCAATCCCTGAGTGACCATCACGTGACCATGGGATGACCATAGAGCGACCACTGAGTGACCATTGAGTGATACTTGACCAATCCCTGAGTGACCATTGCGTGACCATGGAGTGACCATAGAGTGACCACTGAGTGACCATAGAGTGACCACTGAGTGACCATAGAGTGACCGCTGAGTGACCATTGAGTGACCACTGAGTGACCCTTGAGTGACCATTGACCAATCCCTGAGTGACCATTGCGTGACCATAGGATGACCATGGAGTGACCACTGAGTGACCACTGAGTGACCATCGAGTGATGTTTGACTAATCCCTGAGTGACCATTGCGTGACCATGGGATGACCATTGAGTGACCGAGTGACCATCGAGTGCCCCCCAGGCCCGAGTGAAGATCCTGGCCTCGCTGGTGACGCAGTTCCAGTGACCATTGAGTGACCATTGACTAAACCCTTGAGTGACCATGGAATGACCACTGACTGACCATGGAATGACCACTGACTGACCATGGAATGACCACTGGGTGTCCGGAGTGAAGATCCTGGCCTCGCTGGTGACGCAGTTCCAGTGACCCTTGAGTGACCATTGAGTGACCATTGACTAAACCCTTGAGTGACCATTGAGTGACCATTGAATGACCATTGAGTGACCATTCAAATGACCACGGAATGACCACTGAGTGTCCCCCCAGGCCCGAGTGAAGATCCTGGCCTCGCTGGTGACGCAGTTCGAGGTGCCCCTCAAGGGCGAGGTGCTCTCCTTCATCCTGGACGACGTGCGGGGCCGCCTGGACCTGGCCTTCGCCTGGCTCTTCCAGGAGTACAACGCGCACCTGGCGCGCGGCGGCGGCGGCCTGGAGCGCTACGACGAGTGCCTGATCGGGCTGCTGGCCGGGCTGCAGGAGAAACCCGACCAGAAGGACGGGTATGGACACTGTGAGGACACCACAGTTGGGTTGGGGACACCAGGGTTGGGCTGGGCTGGGGACACGCGCGCTGGTGGCCTGGAGCGCTACGACGAGTGCCTGATGGGGCTGCTGGCCGGGCTGCAGGAGAAACCCGACCAGAAGGACGGGTATGGACACTGGGGACACTGTGGGGACACCACGGTTGGGTTGGGTTGGGGACACCACGGTTGGGTTGGGTTGGGTTGGGGACACCAGGGTTGGTGGCCTGGAGCGCTACGACGAGTGCCTGATGGGGCTGCTGGCCGGGCTGCAGGAGAAACCCGACCAGAAGGACGGGTATGGACACCACGGTTGGGTTTGGGACACCACGGTTGGGTTGGGATGGGGACACCAGGGTTGGGTTTGGGACACCACGGTTGGGTTGGGACACCACGGTTGGGTTGGGGACACCAGGGTTGGGTTGGGGACACCATAGTCGGGTTGGGTTGGGGACACCAGGGTTGGTGGCCTGGAGCGCTACGATGAGTGCCTGATGGGGCTGCTGGCCGGGCTGCAGGAGAAACCCGACCAGAAGGACGGGTATGGACACTGGGGACACAGCCGTGGTGGGACACGGCGTTGGGGACACCACGGTTGGGTTGGGGACACCAGGGTTGGGTTGGAGACACCACAGTTGGGCTGGGGACACCACGGTTGGGCTGGGGACACCAAGGTTGGGTTGGAGACACCAAGGATGGGATGGGGACACCAAGGTTGGGTTGGGGAGACCAGGGTTGGGTTGGGGACACCAAGTTTGGGTTGGGGAGACCAGGGTTGGTGGCCTGGAGTGCTACGACGAGTGCCTGATGGGGCTGCTGGGGGGCTGCAGGAGAAACCCGACCAGAAAGATGGGTATGGACACCACAGTTGGGTTTGGGACACCAAGGATGGGATGGGGACACCATAGTTGGGTTGGGCTGGGGATACCAGGGTTGGGTTGGGTTGGGGAGACCAGGGTTGGTGGCCTGGAGCGCTACGACGAGTGCCTGATGGGGCTGCTGGCCAGGCTGCAGGAGAAACCCGACCAGAAGGACGGGTATGGACACTGGGGACACAGCCGTGGTGGGACACGGGGTTGGGGACACCACGGTTGGGTTGGGGACACCAGGGTTGGGTTGGGGACATTGGGATGGGGCTGGGGACACCAGATTGGGATGGGGACACCAGGGCTGGGTTGGTACCACCAGGACCAGGTTGGTGCCACCATGTCTAGGACAGTTGCCACCAGGTGTGGGACAGTGCCACCAGGTGTAAGACAGGGCCACCAGGTGTAGAACAAGGCCACCATGTCTAGGGCAGTGCCACCAGGACAGTGCCACCAGGACGGTGTCCCCAGGGATGGCACAGACCCCTTAAGGCCGAGCTGGTGCCACCTCCGGGGACAGAGCAGAGCCACCAGGCCCAGGCCAGCCCCAGGGCCACCCCCCCGTGGCGTGTCCGTGTCCCCAGCGCGGTGACACCGGCGCCGTCCCCGTCCCCACCCAGGATCTTCACCAAGGTGGTGCTGGAGGCGCCGCTCATCACCGAGAGCGCCCTGGAGGTGATCCGGAAATACTGCGAGGACGAGGTGGGGACACCTGGGGACACCTGAGGGGACACCTGAGGGGACATCGGGGGTGACACCTGGGGGGACATTGGGGACGACACCTGAGGGGACATCGGGGGTGACACCTGGGGGGACATTGGGGACGACACCTGAGGACATCAGGGGGACATGAGAAGGGGATACTGGAGGGGACATTTAGAGGGGACATCAGGGGGACATCAGAGGCGGGGACACCAGGAGGGGACACCTGGGGGACACCTGGGGACATTGGAGGGGACATTGGGAGGGGACACCTGGGGAAGGGACACGGGGAGGGGTCACTGGGAGGAGTCACCTGGGGACATCGTGGGGGACATCAGATGGGGACACTGGAGGGGACATCGGGAGGGACATCGGGGGGGACACTGGGGGAGGACATTGGGAGGGACATTGGCAGGAGGACACCAGGGGGACATTGGAGGGGACACTGGAGGGGACATCAGGGGACATTGGTGGGGACATTGGGGGACATTGGAAGGGACATGGAGGGGACATCAGGGGGACATGGAGGGGACATCAGGGGGACATCGGAGGGGACATTGGTGGGGACATTGGGGGACATTGAGGGGGATATGGGGAGGGACACCAGGGGGGACACAGGGAGGCGACACCTGGAGGTGAAACATGGAGATGACGAGAGGGAAGCACCTGGAGGTGACACAGGGCAGGTGCCACCCCGAGGTGCCACCCCGAGGTGCCACCTGTGTCCCCTCAGAGCCGCACCTACCTGGGCATGTCCACCCTGAGGGACCTGATCTTCAAACGGCCGTCGCGGCAGTTCCAGTACCTGCACGTTGCTGCTGGACCTCAGCTCGCACGAGAAGGACAAGGTGGGCACACCTGGGGACACCTGGGGGGTTTGGGGACACCTGGGGACGTTGGGGACACCTGGGGGGGTTTGGGGACATCAGGGACACCTGGGGACATTGGGGACATTGGGGCAGTTCCAGTACCTGCACGTGCTGCTGGACCTCAGCTCCCATGAGAAGGACAAGGTGGGCACACCTGGGGACACCTGGGAACACCTGGGGACATCAGGGACACCTGGGGACATTGGGGACACCTGGGGACATTGGGGACACCTGGGACACCTGGGGACATTGGGGACATTGGGGCAGTTCCAGTACCTGCACGTGCTGCTGGACCTCAGCTCCCATGAGAAGGACAAGGTGGGCACACCTGGGGACACCTGGGGACATCAGGGACACCTGGGGACATCAGGGACACCTGGGGACATTGGGGACACCTGGGGACACCTGGGGACATTGGGGACATTGGGGCAGTTCCAGTACCTGCACGTGCTGCTGGACCTCAGCTCCCAGGAGAAGGACAAGGTGGGCACACCTGGGGACACCTGGGGACACCTGGGGGGTTTGGGGACATTGGGGACACCTGGGGACACCTGGGGGGTTTGGGCACACCTGGGGACACCTGGGGACATTGGGGCAGTTCCAGTACCTGCACGTGCTGCTGGACGTCAGCTCCCACGAGAAGGACAAGGTGGGCACACCTGGCACACCTGGGGGGGTTTGGGGACATTGGGGACATTGGGGACACCTGGGGGGTTTGGGCACACCTGGGGACACCTGGGGACACCTGGGGACATTGGGGACATTGGGGCAGTTCCAGTTCCTGCACGTGCTGCTGGACGTCAGCTCGCAGGAGAAGGACAAGGTGGGCACACCTGGGGACACCTGGGGACATCAGGGACACCTGGGGACATTGGGGACACCTGGGGACACCTGGGGGGGTTTGGGCACACCTGGGGACACCTGGGGACACCTGGGGGGTTTGGGGACACTGGGGACATTGGGGCAGTTCCAGTACCTGCACGTGCTGCTGGACCTCAGCTCCCAGGAGGAGGACAAGGTGGGCACACCTGGGGACACCTGGGGACACCTGGGGGGGGTTGGGCACACCTGGGGACACCTGGGGACACCTGGGGGGGTTTGGGGACACCTGGGGACATTGGGGACACCTGGAGGGTGTTTCGGGGGGATTTTGGGGAGGTTTGGGGGTTCCAAGGGGTTTTTTTGGAGGTGCCCAGGGATTTTGGAGGGTTTGGGTGACTCAGGTGACACAGGTGCCCCAGGTGACACACAGAGGTGGCACAGGTAGCGCACACAGGTGGCACACAGGGGTGTCCCAGGTGGCACAGGTGACACAGACAGGTGACACAGGTGGCACAGACAGGTGGCACACAGAGGTGGCACAGGTGGCACAGACAGGTGACACAGGTGTCGCACAGGTGCGGCAGCAGGCGCTGCAGTTCATCAAGCGCATGTACGAGAAGGAGCAGGTGACACAGGTGGCACAGGTGGCACAGACAGGTGGCACAGGTGGCACACACAGGTGCGGCAGCAGGCGCTGCAGTTCATCAAGCGCATGTACAAGAAGGAGCAGGTGGCACAGGTGGCACACAGGGGTGACACAGGTGACACAGGTGACACAGACAGGTGGCACAGGTGGCACAGACAGGTGACACAGGTGTCGCACAGGTGCGGCAGCAGGCGCTGCAGTTCATCAAGCGCATGAACGAGAAGGAGCAGGTGGCACAGGTGACACAGGTGGCACACAGGGGTGGCACAGGTGTCCCAGGTGGCACAGACAGGTGGCACAGGTGGCACAGACAGGTGACACAGGTGTCGCACAGGTGCGGCAGCAGGCGCTGCAGTTCATCAAGCGCATGTACGAGAAGGAGCAGGTGACACAGGTGGCACAGGTGGCACAGACAGGTGGCACAGGTGGCACAGACAGGTGGCACAGGTGGCACAGACAGGTGACACAGGTGTCGCACAGGTGCGGCAGCAGGCGCTGCAGTTCATCAAGCGCATGTACGAGAAGGAGCAGGTGGCACACAGGTGGCACACAGGGGTGACACAGGTGTCCCAGGTGGCACAGGTGGCACAGACAGGTGGCACAGGTGGCACAGACAGGTGACACAGGTGGCACACACAGGTGCGGCAGCAGGCGCTGCAGTTCATCAAGCGCATGTACGAGAAGGAGCAGGTGGCACAGGTGGCACACAGGGGTGGCACAGGTGTCCCAGGTGGCACAGACAGGTGACACAGGTGTGTCCCAGGTGCGGCAGCAGGCGCTGCAGTTCATCAAGCGCATGTACGAGAAGGAGCAGGTGACACAGGTGACACAGGTGGCACAGGTGGCACAGACAGGTGGCACAGGTGGCACAGACAGGTGACACAGGTGTGTCCCAGGTGCGGCAGCAGGCGCTGCAGTTCATCAAGCGCATGTACGAGAAGGAGCAGCTCCGCGAGTACGTGGAGAAGTTCGCCCTCAATTACCTGCAGCTCCTGGTGCACCCCAACCCCCCCTCCGTGCTCTTCGGCGCCGACAAGGACACAGGTGAGCGCCCGGGGTTCCCAAATCTCCGTGGGAAATCCAGAACGTTCCGTGGAGATCCCAGTTGTTCCGTGGGAAATCCCAAAATATTCCATGGGAAATTCAAAATGTTCCGTGGGAGTGGGAAATATTTCATGGGAAATCCCAGATTTTTCCCATGGAAATCCCAAATGTTCTGTGGGAAATTCCAAATATTCCGTGGATGCGTCAAATATTCAATGGGAAATGGGAAATATTCCATGGGAAACCCCAAATATTCCATGGAAATATCAAATATTCCATGGGAATCCCAAATGTTCCATGGGAATCCCAAATGTTCCATGGGAAATGGGAAATATTCCATGGGAAATATTCCATGGGAAATACTCCATGGGAAATTCCAAATGTCCCATGGGAAATATCAAATATTCCATGGAAATATCAAATATTCCGTGGAAATATCAAATATTCCATGGGAATCCCAAATGTTCCATGGAAGTGGGAAATATTCCATGGGAAATATTCAATGGGAAATGGGAAATATTCCATGGGAAATATTCAATGGGAAATGGGAAATTCCAAATATTCCATGGAAATATCAAATATTCCATGGGAATCCCAAATGTTCCATGGGAAATGGGAAATATTCCATGGGAAATATTCAATGGGAAATGGGAAATTCCAAATATTCCATGGAAATATCAGATATTCCGTGGGAATCCCAAATGTTCCATGGGAAATGGGAAATACTCCATGGGAAATGGGAAACATTCCATGGAAAATTCCGAATGTTTTATGGGAAATATCTGATATTTTACAGGAAATCCCAAATATTTTATTGGAAACATCGCTAACGTAAATTTGGTCGATACCAGCTTGTTTTTTTTGGTCACTCTTTCGCCGTTTTTCCTCACTCTAACCCCGTTTTTTGTGACAATAACCCCATTTTTTTTTTTCTTAAAACACCATTTCTTGTCACTCTCACCCCATTTTGGTGTCCCCAGAGGTGGCGGCGCCCTGGAGCAAGGACACCATCAAGCAGTGCCTGTACCTGCACCTGGCCCTGCATGTGTACCTGGCCCATTTTTACCCACAAAAACCTCATTTTTGCTCACAAAACCCCGTTTTTTCTCATTTTCACCCCATTTTGGTGTCACTCTGTGTCCCCAGAGGTGGCGGCGCCCTGGTCCAAGGAGACCATCAAGCAGTGCCTGTACCTGTGCCTGTACCTGCACCTGCACCTGTACCTGCACCTGGCCCATTTTTACTCACAAAAACCTCATTTTTGCTCACATTAATCCCATTTTTTCTCACAAAACCCCCGTTTTTGCTCACTTTCACCCCATTTTTGTGTCCCATTTTGGTGTCCCCAGAGGTGGCGGCGCCCTGGACCGAGGAGACCGTCAAGCAGTGCCTGTACCTGTGCCTGTACCTGCACCTGCACCTGTACCTGCACCTGGCCCATTTTTACCCACAAAAACCTCATTTTTACTCACAAAAACCTCATTTTTTCTCACAAAACCCCCGTTTTTGCTCACTTTCACCCCATTTTTGTGTCCCATTTTGGTGTCCCCAGAGGTGGCGGCGCCCTGGACCGAGGAGACCATCAAGCAGTGCCTGTACCTGGCCCTGTACCTGTACCTGCACCTGGCCCATTTTTACTCACTATAACCCCATTTTTGCTCACAAAAACCTCATTTTTGCGCACATTAATCCCATTTTTTCTCACAAAAACCCCGTTTTTGCTCACTTTCACCCCATTTTTGTGTCCCATTTTGGTGTCCCCAGAGGTGGCGGCGCCCTGGACCGAGGAGACCATCAAGCAGTGCCTGTACCTGCACCTGGCCCTGTACCTGTACCTGTATCTGGCCCATTTTTACCCACAAAAACCTCATTTTTGCTCACAATAATCCCGTTTTTTGTCACTCTAACCCCATTTTTTCTCATTTTCACCCCATTTTGGTGTCACTCTGTGTCCCCAGAGGTGGCGGCGCCCTGGACCGAGGAGACCATCAAGCAGTGCCTGTACCTGTACCTGGCCCTGCTGCCCCACAACCACAAGCTGATCCACGAGCTCGCCTCCGTCTACACCGAGGCCATCGCCGACATCAAGCGCACGGTGCTGCGCGTCATCGAGCAGCCGGTGAGGGACGTTTGGGGACATCTGGGGACATTGGGGACATTTGGGGAACTCTTGGGACATTGGGGACATCCATGGGCATCGTGGGGACATCCATTGGCACCATTGGAAATCACTTTTCCTGTCCCTGTTATCAATTAATGGCATCAGTTAATTGGGTGTCACCATCATGGAGGTCATCGAGCAGCCGGTGAGGGGACACTGGGGACATTGGGGACATTTGGGGACACTGGGGACATTTGGGGACATTGGGGACATTGGGGACATCCATTGGTACCATTGGAAATCGCCTTTCCTGTCCCTGTTATCAATTAATGGCATCAGTTAATTGGGGCAGTTGGGTGTCACCATAGTGGGGTCATCGAGCAGCCGGTGAGGGGACATTGGGGACATTTGGGGACACTGGGGACATTGGGGAACTCTTGGGGACATTGGGGACATCCATTGGTACCATTGGAAATCGCCTTCCCTGTCCCTGTTATCAATTAATGGCATCAGTTAATTGGGGCAGTTGGGTGTCACCATCATGGAGGTGACGTGGGGGTCATCGAGCAGCCGGTGAGGGACACTGGGGACATCTGGGGACATTGGGGACATTTGGGGAACTCTTGGGACATTGGGGACATCCATTGGCATCGTGGGGACGTCCATTGGCACCATTGGAAATCACTTTTCCTGTCCCTGTTATCAATTAATGGCATCAGTTAATTGGGTGTCACCATCATGGAGGTCATCGAGCAGCCGGTGAGGGGACACTGGGGACATTGGGGACATTTGGGGACACTGGGGACATTGGGGACATTTGGGGACATCCATTGGCACATTGGAAATCACCTTTCCTGTCCCTGTTATCAATTAATGGCATCGGTTAATTGGGGCAGTTGGGTGTCACCATAGTGGGGTCATCGAGCAGCCGGTGAGGGGACATTGGGGACATTTGGGGACACTGGGGACATTGGGGACATCCATTGGCACCACTGGAAATCGCCTTCCCTGTCCCTGTTATCAATTAATGGCATCAGTTAATTGGGGCAGTTGGGTGTCACCATCATGGAGGTCATCGAGCAGCCGGTGAGGGGACATTGGGGACATTTGGGGACATTGGGGACATTGGGGACATTTGGGGACATTGGGGACATCCATTGGCACCATTGGAAATCGCCTTCCCTGTCCCTGTTATCAATTAATGGCATCAGTTAATTGGGGCAGTTGGGTGTCACCATCATGGAGGTGACGTGGGGTCATCGAGCAGCTGGTGAGGGGACATTTGGGGACATTGGGGACATTTGGGGACATTTGGGGACATTGGGGACATCCATTGGTACCATTGGAAATCGCCTTTCCTGTCCCTGTTATCAATTAATGGCATCAGTTAATTGGGGCAGTTGGGTGTCACCATAGTGGGGTCATCGAGCAGCCGGTGAGGGGACACTGGGACATTTGGGGACACTGGGGACATTTGGGGACATTGGGGACATTGGGGACATCCATTGGCACCACTGGAAATCACCTTTCCTGTTCCTGTTATCAATTAATGGCATCAGTTAATTGGGGCAGTTGGGTGTCACCATAGTGGGGTCATCGAGCAGCCGGTGAGGGGACATTGGGGACATTTGGGGACATTTGGGGACATTGGGGACATTTGGGGACATTTGGGGACATCCATTGGCACCACTGGAAATCACCTTTCCTGTCCCTGTTATCAATTAATGGCATCAGTTAATTGGGTGTCACCATAGTGGGGTCATCGAGCAGCCGGTGAGGGGACACTGGGGACATTTGGGGACATTGGGGACATTGGGGGCATTGGGGACATCTATTGGCACCGTGGGAAGTCGCCTTTCCTGTCCCTGTTATCAATTAGTGGGTTTGGTTAATTGGGGTAGTTGGGTGTCACCATAGTGGGGTCATCGAGCAGCCGGTGAGGGGACATTGGGGACATTTGGGGACATTTGGGGACATCCATTGGCATCGTGGGGACGTCCATTGGCGCCATTGGAAATCACCTTTCCTGTCCCTGTTATCAATTAATGGCACCAGTTAATTTGGTGTCACCATCATGGAGGTCATCGAGCAGCTGGTGAGGGGACACTTGGGGACATTGGGGACATCCGTTGGCACTGTGGGAAAGCACATATTAATATAAGTTAATTTATATATATATATAAATAATACATATATAATATAATACGATTATTTCAATAAAATTATTGAAATTATTTGGCATAAATTATTCCATTACATTATTTAAATGAAATTATTCCAATTGTCGGCTATAAATTATTCAATAAACTTACTTCAGTAAAATTATTTAAATAAAATTATTTCAATTATTGGCTATAAATTATTCAATAAAATTATTTAAATAAAATTATTTCAATTATTGGCTATAAATTATTCAAAAAATTATTTAAATATAATTATTTCAATAAAAATTATTTAAATTGTTTGGTATAAATTATTCACTAAAATTATTTAAATAAAATTATTTCAATTATTGGCTATAAATTATTCAAAAACTTATTTAAATAAAATTATTTCAATAAAAATTATTTAAATTGTTTGGTATAAATTATTCACTAAAATTATTTAAATAAAATTATTTCAATTATTGGCTATAAATTATTCAAAAAATTGTGAAATAAAATTATTTCAATAAAAATTATTTAAATTTCTTGGTATAAATTATTCAATAAAATTATTTTAATAAAATTATTTCAATAAAAATTATTTAAATTTCTTGGTATAAATTATTCAATAAAATTATTTTAATAAAATTATTTCAATTATTTGCTATAAATGATTCAATTAATTTATTTCAATAAAATGATTCAAATTATTGGGTATAAATTATTACTTAAATTATTTAAATGAAATTGTTTCAATAAAATATGAAAAATAAATTATCCCAGTTACTGAGCATAAACTATTAAATAAAATTATTCAATTTCATTGAACGATTTATACTCAATAATTAGAACAACTTTACTCAAATCAAAAATTAAACAATTTATGCTCAACAGCATTATTTAAAATCGCCTAAATAATTTGTGATTAAAAAAAACCCCGATTTTTGTGACCAAAAATGTGAAATTTATTTATTTTTTTTGTGGGCAGATCCGCGGGATGGGGATGAACTCGCCGGAGCTGCTGCTGCTGGTGGAGAACTGCCCCAAGGGCGCCGAGACGCTGGTGACGCGCTGCCTGCACAGCCTGACCGACAAAGGTGCGCCGGGCACACCTGGGGGGCACGGCTGGCGCCGGGGCTGGCACCGGGGCTGGCACCGGGGGTGGCACAGGTGTGTCCCCAGGTGCGGCAGTTCATCAGGCGCGTGTACGAGAAGGAGCAGGTGGCACACAGGTGGCACACAGGGGTGACACAGACAGGTGGCACAGGTGACACAGGTGGCGCACAGGTGGCACAGACAGGTGGCACAGGTGGCACAGACAGGTGACACAGGTGTGTCCCAGGTGCGGCAGCAGGCGCTGCAGTTCATCAAGCGCATGTATGAGAAGGAGCAGGTGGCACAGGTGGCACAGGTGGCACACAGGGGTGGCACAGGTGGCACACACAGGTGACACAGGTGACACACACAGGTGACACAGGTGGCGCACAGGGGTGGCACAGGTGGCACAGACAGGTGGCACAGGTGGGTCCCCAGGTGCGGCAGCAGGCGCTGCAGTTCATCAAGCGCATGTACGAGAAGGAGCAGGTGGCACACAGGGGTGACACACAGAGGTACCCAGGTGACACAGGTGACACAGGTGGCACAGGTGGCACAGACAGGTGGCACAGGTGGCACAGACAAGTGGCACAGGTGACACAGGTGGCACAGGTGACACAGGTGGCACACAGGGGTGACACAGGTGGCACAGACAGGTGGCACACAGGGGTGGCACAGGTGGCACAGACAGGTGACACAGGTGACACAGGTGGCACAGACAGGTGGCACAGACAGGTGGCACCAGAGGTGACACCGCCGTCCCCTCCCGCAGTGCCGCCCTCGCCCGAGCTGGTCAAGCGCGTGCGCGATCTCTACCACAAGCGGCTGCCGGACGTGCGCTTCCTCATCCCCGTCCTCAACGGGCTGGAGAAGGTGAGGGTGGCTTTGGTGGCCTTTGTCCCCCGCCCCGGTGTCACCTGGCTGTCACCCGGCTGTCACCCGGCTGTCACCTGGGTGCCACCCGGGCTGACCGGGCGGTTCTGGTGCAGAAAGAGGTGATCCAGGCGCTGCCCAAACTCATCAAACTCAACCCCATCGTGGTCAAGGAGGTGTTCAACCGCCTGCTGGGGACGCAGCACGGTGAGGGGACACTTTGGGGACAGCTGGGGACAGCTGGGGACAGTTTGGGACAGCTTTGGGAACAGCCTGGGGACAGCTGGGGACAGTTTGGGGACAGTTTGGGACAGTTTGGGGACAGCTGGGGACAGTTTGGGACAGTTTGGGGACAGCTGGGGACAATTTGGGGACAGTTTGGGACAGTTTGGGTGGGACAGCTGGGGACAGTTTGGGGACATGGACAGCCTTGGGGACAGCTGGGGACAGTTTGGGGACAGTTTGGGACAGTTTGGGTGGGACAGCCTGGGGACAGTTTGGGGACATGGGACAGCCTTGGGGACATGGGACAGCCTGGGGACAGGCCTGCTGGGGACGCAGCACGGTGAGGGGACAATGGGGACAGCTTGGGGACAGTTTGGGACAGCCTTGGGGACAGCCTGGGGACAGCTGGGGTGGGATGGGGACAGGCCTGCTGGGGACGCAGCACGGTGAGGGACAGTGGGGACAGCTGGGGACAGTTTGGGACAGCCTTGGGGACAGTTTGGGACAGCCTTGGGGACAGGCTCGGAATGGGACACAGCCCCTGTCCCCTGTCCCTGTCCTTATCCCTGTCCCTGTCCCTGTCCCCCCGATGTCCCCACAGGTGACGGCACCTCGGCCGTGTCCCCGCTGAACCCCGGGGAGCTCCTGATCGCCCTGCACAACATCGACTCCTCCAAGTGCGACATGAAATCCATCATCAAAGGTGGGGACATGGGGACAGAGGGGACATGGGGACACCCACGGGGACATGGGGACATCCCTGGGGTGACAGGGACACCCAGGGGGACATGGGGACACCCAGGGGGTGACAGGGACACAGAGGGACACAGGATCCCTGCACAACATCGACTCCTCCAAGTGCGACATGAAGTCCATCATCAAAGGTGGGGACATGGGGACAGAGGGGACATGGGGACATCCATGGGGACATGGGGACACCCAGGGGACATGGGGACACCCAGGGGGACATGGGGACATTCAGAGAGACAGAGGGACACAGGATCCCTGCACAACATCGACTCCTCCAAGTGCGACATGAAATCCATCATCAAAGGTGGGGACGTGGGGACAGAGGGGACATCCCTGGGGACACGGGGACACCCTCGGGGACATGGGGACACCCAGGGGGTGACAGGGACACAGAGGGACACAGGATCCCTGCACAACATCGACTCCTCCAAGTGCGACATGAAATCCATCATCAAAGGTGGGGACATGGGGACAGAGGGGACATGGGGACAGAGGGGACATCCCTGGGGACACGGGGACAGCCAGGGGGTGACAGGGACACAGGGACATGGGGGACCCCTGCACAACATCGACTCCTCCAAGTGCGACATGAAATCCATCATCAAAGGTGGGGACATGGGGACAGAGGGGGACATGGGGACAGAGGGGACATCCCTGGGGACACGGGGACACCCTCGGGGACATGGGGACACCCAGGGGGACATGGGGACATCCCTGGGGACATGGGGACACCCAGGGGGACACGGGGACATTCAGAGAGACAGAGGGACACAGGATCCCTGCACAACATTGACTTCTCCAAGTGCGACATGAAGTCCATCATCAAAGGTGGGGACAGAGGGGACAGAGGGGACATGGGGACACCCAGGGGACATGGGGACATCCCTGGGGCTGACAGGGACATGGGACCCCTGTCCATGGACTCCAGTTCCCCCCCGTCCCTCCCAGTCCCTCCAGTCCCTCCCACTGCCTTTTTAACGTTCCCCAGTCGCTCCCTCTCCCCTCCCAGTCCCTCCAACTCTGCTCCCAGTTCCTCCAGTTCCCTTTTCATGTCCCTCAGTCGCTCCCAGTGCCCTCCCAGTCCCCCCCAGTGCCCTCCCAGTCCCTCCCAGTCCCTCCCAGTGCCCTTTTAATGCCCCCAGTCCCCCCCACTGTCCCCCCGTGTCCCCACAGCCACCAACCTGTGCTTTGCGGAGCGCAACGTTTGCCCTCCCAGTGCCCTTTTAATGCCCCCCAGTCCCCCCCATTGCCCTCCCAGTCCCTCCCAGTGCCCTCCCAGTGCCCTCCCAGTCCCTCCCAGTGCCCTTTTAATGCCCACCAGTCCCTCCCAGTCCCTCCCAGTGCCCTTTTAATGCCCACCAGTCCCTCCCAGTCCCTCCCAGTGCCCTTTTAATGCCTCCCAGTCCCTCCCAGTCCCTCCCAGTGCCCTTTTAATGCCCACCAGTCCCTCCCAGTCCCTCCCAGTCCCTCCCAGTGCCCTTTTAATGCCCCCCAGTCCCCCCCAGTGCCCTCCCAGTCCCTCCCAGTGCCCTTTTAATGCCCACCAGTCCCTCCCATTGCCCTCCCAGTCTCTCCCAGTGCCCTTTTAATGCCCACCAGTCCCTCCCAGTCCCTCCCAGTGCCCTTTTAATGCCCACCAGTCCCTCCCAGTCCCTCCCAGTGCCCTTTTAATGTTCCCCAGTCCCCCCCCATTGCCCTCCCAGTCTCTCCCAGTGCCCTTTTAATGCCCACCAGTCCCTCCCAGTGCCCTTTAATGCCCACCAGTCCCTCCCAGTTCCCCCCAGTCTCTCCCAGTGCCCTTTTAATGCCCCCCAGTCCCCCCCATTGCCCTCCCAGTCCCTCCCAGTGCCCTTTTAATGCCCCCCAGTCCCCCCCATTGCACTCCCAGTCTCTCCCAGTGCCCTTTTAATGCCCCCCAGTCCCTCCCAGTGCCCTCCCAGTCCCTCCCAGTGCCCTTTTAATGCCCCCCAGTCCCTCCCAGTGCCCTCCCAGTCCCTCCCAGTGCCCTTTTAATGCCCACCAGTCCCTCCCATTGCCCTCCCAGTCTCTCCCAGTGCCCTTTTAATGCCCACCAGTCCCTCCCAGTTCCCCCCCGTCCCTCCCAGTGCCCTTTTAATGTTCCCCAGTCCCTCCCAGTCCCTCCCAGTCCCTCCCAGTGCCCCCCACCATGCCCCGGTGTCCCCACAGCCACCAACCTGTGCTTTGCGGAGCGCAACGTTTACACCTCGGAGGTGCTGGCGGTGGTGATGCAGCAGCTGATGGAGCAGAGCCCGCTGCCCATGCTGCTGATGCGCACGGTGATCCAGGCCCTGACCATGTACCCCCGCCTGGGCGGCTTCGTCATGAACATCCTGTCCCGCCTCATCATGAAGCAGGTCTGGGGACCCCAAAATCCAAAAAAAAATCCCCTGAAATTACCCCAAAATTCACCCCAAAAATGGCCGCAAAGTCCCCGATGCGCACGGTGATCCAGGCCCTGACCATGTACCCCAGCCTGGGCGGCTCCGTCATGAACATCCTGTCCCGCCTCATCATGAAGCAGCTCTGGGGACCCCAAAATCCAAAAAAAAAACTGCTGAAATGACCCCAAAAATCCCTGAAATCACCCCAAAAATCCCGCAAAATTCACCCAAAAATGGCCGCAAAATCCCCGATGCGCACGGTGATCCAGGCCCTGACCATGTACCCCTGCCTGGGCGGCTCCGTCATGAACATCCTGTCCCGGCTCATCATGAAGCAGCTCTGGGGACCTAATCCAAAAAAAATCCAATGAATTTACCCTGAAATTCCTGCAAAAATTATCCCAAAAATCCCTTTGAAATTACCCCAAAACTGGCCCCGAAATCCCCAATCCTCACAGTGATCCAGGCCTGGGTGGCTCCGTCATGAACACCCTGTCCTGGCTCATCATGAAACAGGTCTGGGGACCCCAAAATCTCCTGAAGTTACCCCAAAAATCCCACTGAAATTACCCCAAAATTCACCCCAAAAATGGCCGCGAAATCCCCGATGCGCACGGTGATCCACACCCTGACCATGTACCCCCGCCTGGGCGGCTCCGTCATGAACATCCTGTCCCGGCTCATCATGAAGCAGCTCTGGGGACCCCAAAATCAAAAAAAAACCTGCTGAAATTACCCCAAAAATCCCCTGAAATCACCCCAAAAATCCCGCAAAATTCACCCCAAAAATGGCCGCAAAATCCCCGGTGCGCACGGTGATCCAGGCCCTGACCATGTACCCCCGCCTGGGCGGCTTCGTCATGAACATCCTGTCCCGGCTCATCATGAAACAGCTCTGGGGACCCCAAAATCTCCTGAAGTTAACCCAAAAATCCCACTGAAATTACCCCAAAATTCACCCCAAAAATGGCCGCAAAGCCCCCGATGTGCACGGTGATCCAGGCCCTGACCATGTACCCCCATCGTGAGCATCCTGTCCAGGCTCATCATGAAACAGCTCTGGGGACCCCAAAATCCACTGAAATCACCCCAAAATTCCTGCAAACGTTCCCCCTGAAGTTGACCCAAAATCTCCTGAAATTACCCCAAAATTCATCCCAAAATCCCCGATGCTCACGGTGATCCGGGCTCCGCCATGAACATCCTGTCCAGGCTCATCATGGAACAGGTCTGGCGACCCCAAAATCCCCTGAAATTACCCCAAAACTCCTGCAAAAATTACCCCAAAATCTCTGCAAAAATCTCCTGAAATTACCCCAAAATTCACCCCAAAATCCCCGATGCTCACGGTGATGCAGGCTCCGCCATGAACATCCTGTCCAGGCTCACCATGGAACAGATCTGGAGGCCCCAAAATCCACTGAAATCACCCCAAAACTCCTGCAAACATTCCCCCTGAAGTTGACCCAAAATCCCCTGAAATTACCCCAAAATTCACCCCAAAATCCCCGATGCTCACGGTGATCCAGGCTCCGCCATGAACACCCTGTCCCGGCTCATCATGAAGCAGGTCTGGGGACCCCAAAATCCACTGAAATCACCCCAAAATTCCTGCAAACGTTCCCCCTGAAGTTGACCCAAAATCCCCTGAAATTACCCCAAAATTCACCCCAAAATCCCCGATGCTCATGGTGATGCAGGCTCCGCCATGAACACCCTGTCCCGGCTCACCATGGAACAGATCTGGAGGCCCCAAAATCCACTGAAATCACCCCAAAACTCCTGCAAACATTCCCCCTGAGGTTGACCCAAAATCTCCTGAAATTACCCCAAAATTCACCCCAAAATCCCGATGCTCACGGTGATCCGGGCTCCGCCATGAACATCCTGTCCAGGCTCATCATGGAACAGGTCTGGGGACCCCAAAATCCCCTGAAGTTACCCCAAAACTCCTGCAAACATTACCCTAAAATCCCCCTGAAATTGCCCCAAAACTCCTGCAAAAATTACCCCAAAATCTCTGCAAAAATCTCCTGAAATTACCCCAAAATTCACCCCAAAATCCCCGATGCTCACGGTGATGCAGGCTCCGCCATGAACATCCTGTCCCGGCTCACCATGGAACAGATCTGGGGACCCCAAAATCCACTGAAATCACCCCAAAATTCCTGCAAACGTTCCCCCTGAAGTTGACCCAAAATCTCCTGAAATTACCCCAAAATTCACCCCAAAATCCCCGATGCTCACGGTGATCCGGGCTCCGCCATGAACATCCTGTCCAGGCTCATCATGGAACAGGTCTGGCGACCCCAAAATCCCCTGAAGTTACCCCAAAACTCCTGCAAAAAATACCCTAAAATCCCCCTGAAATTACCCCAAAACTCCTGCAAAAATTACCCCAAAATCTCTGCAAAAATCTCCTGAAATTACCCCAAAATTCACCCCAAAATCCCCGATGCTCACGGTGATGCAGGCTCCGCCATGAACATCCTGTCCAGGCTCACCATGGAACAGATCTGGAGGCCCCAAAATCCACTGAAATCACCCCAAAACTCCTGCAAACATTCCCCCTGAAGTTGACCCAAAATCCCCTGAAATTACCCCAAAATTCACCCCAAAATCCCCGATGTTCACGGTGATCCAGGCTCCGCCATGAACATCCTGTCCAGGCTCACCATGGAACAGGTCTGGGGACCCCAAAATCCCCTGAAATCGCCCCAAAACTCCTGAAAACTCCTGACACGCTCCCAGGTGTGTCAGTACCCCGAGGTGTAGGAAGGGTCCAGCAAGTGCTGATCCCCAGGTGAGCCCCAGGTGTGTCCCGGGTGTCTCAGGTGTGTCCCAGGTGTCTCAGGTGACCCCCAAGTGTCTCAGGTGTGTCCCAGGTGACTCAGGTGACCCCCAGGTGTCTCAGGTCACCCCCAAGCGTTTCAGGTGTCCCGGGTGTCTCAGGTGACCCCCAGGTGTCCCAGGTGACCCCCAGGTGACCCTGCTCACTCTCAGGTGTGTCCCCACTGTCCCTGCTCACTCCCAGGTGTGTTTCCCCAGGTGTGGAAGTACCCCAAAGTGTGGGAGGGGTTCATCAAGTGCTGCCAGCGCACCGAGCCCCAGGGGTGTCCCAGGTGACCCCCAGGTGACACTGCTCACTCTCACGTGTCTCAGGTGTCCCTGCTCACGCCCAGGTGTCCCTGCTCACTCCCAGGTGTGTGTCCCCAGGTGTGGAAGTACCCCAAAGTGTGGGAGGGGTTCATCAAGTGCTGCCAGCGCACCAAGCTCCGGGGGTGTCCCAGGTGACCCCCAGGTGTCCCAGATGTGTCCCAGGTGACACTGCGCACTCTCAGGTGACCCCAGGTGTTTCAGGTGTGTCTCAGGTGTGACCCCAGGTGTTCCCAGGTGTCCCAGGTGTGACCCCAGGTGTGTCTGTGCAGGTGTGGAAGTACCCCAAGGTGTGGGAAGGGTTCATCAAATGCTGCCAGGGCACTGAGCCCCAGGGGGGGGGGTCCCAGGTGACCCCCAGGTGTCCCAGATGTGTCCCAGGTGATCCCCAGGTGACCCTGCTCACTCTCAGGTGACCCCAGGTGTTTCAGGTGTGTCTCAGGTGTGTCCCCACTGTCCCTGCTCACTCCCAGGTGTGTTTCCCCAGGTGTGGAAGTACCCCAAGGTGTGGGAGGGGTTCATCAGTTGCTAACAGCGCACCGAGCCCCAGGGGGGTCCCAGGTGACCCCCAGGTGTCCCAGGTGACCCCCAGGTGACCCCCAGGTGTCCCAGGTGACCCCCAGGTGACCCTGCTCACTCTCAGGTGTCTCAGGTGACCCCCAGGTGACCCTGCTCACTCTCAGGTGTCTCAGGTGTGTCCCCACTGTCCCTGCTCACTCCCAGGTGTGTTTCCCCAGGTGTGGAAGTACCCCAAGGTGTGGGAAGGGTTCATCAAGTGCTGCCAGCGCACCGAGCCCCAGGGGTGTCCCAGGTGACCCCCCAGGTGTCCCAGGTGACCCCCAGGTGTCCCAGATGTGTTCCAGGTGAGACTGCTCACTCTCAGGTGTCCCTGCTCACTCCCAGGTGTGTTTCCCCAGGTGTGGAAGTACCCCAAGGTGTGGGAGGGGTTCATCAAGTGCTGCCAGCGCACCAAGCCGCAGTCCTTCCAGGTGGTTCTGCAGCTGCCCCCGCCCCAGCTCGCCGCCGTCTTCGAGAAATGCCCCGAGCTGCGCGAGCCCCTGCTGAGCCACGTGCGCGCCCTCACCCCGCACCAGGTGACGTTACCTGGGACAGGTGACACCTCTGGGGACAGGTGACATCCCTGGGTATAGGGGACATGCCATTGGGATGGGGGTGACAATGCCCCGAGCCCCTGCTGAGCCACGTGCGCGCCCTCACCCCGCACCAGGTGACATTACCTGGGACAGGTGACACACCCTGAGACAGGTGACATTCCATGGACATGGGGGACACACCCTGGGACAGGTGACATCCCTGGGGATGGGGGTGACAATGCCCCGAGCCCCTGCTGAGCCACGTGCGCGCCCTCACCCCGCACCAGGTGAGGGACAGGTGACACACCTGGGGACAGGTGACATCACCTGGGGACAGGTGACATCCCATGGACAGGGGGGACATCCCCTGGGATGGGGGTGACAATGCCCCGAGCCCCTGCTGAGCCACGTGCGCGCCCTCACCCCGCACCAGGTGACATCACCTGGGACAGGTGACAGTGCCGGATACAGGGGATATGCCCAGGGGAGAGGTGACAACCCCTGGGGACAGGTGCCATTCCCAGGGATGCCACACCCCTGGGGACAGGTGGCACTCTGGGGACAGGTGACATCCCCCAGGGGACAGGTGGCAACCTCGGGGATGGATGACAGTCTTGGGGACAGGTGACATCCCCTGGGGACAGATGACACTCCTGGGGACAGGTGGCACTCTGGGGGACAGGTGGCACTCCCGGGGACAGGTGACACTCTGGGGACAGGTGACATTCCCCAGGGGACAGGTGGCACTCCCGGGGACAGGTGACACTCTGGGGACAGATGACATTCCCCAGGGGACAGGTGACACTCTGGGGGACAGGTGACACTCCCGGGGACAGGTGACACTCTGGGGACAGGTGACACTCTGGGGACAGGTGACACTCTGGGGACAGGTGACATTCCCCAGGGGACAGGTGACACTCCCGGGGACAGGTGCCACCCCCCAGGATGTCACACCCCAGGGGACAGGTGGCACTCTGGGGACAGGTGCCACCCCCAGGATGTCACACCTGTCCCCTCTCGGTGACAGCAAGCGCACATCCCCCTGTCCACCATGGCCATCCTGGAGGCCACCACGCGCCACGAGCCCGAGGGGACACCTGGAGAGGTGGGGACACCTGGAGAGGTGGGGACACCTGGGGAGGTGGGGACACCTGGGGGACACATGGGGACACCTGGGGGGGACGTGGGGACACCTGGGGGGGACGTGGGGACACCTGGAGAGGTGGGGACACCTGGGGGGGACGTGGGGACACCTGGAGGGGACGTGGGGACACCTGGAGAGGTGGGGACACCTGGGGGGGACATGGGGACACCTGGAGGGGACGTGGGGACACCTGGACAGGTGGGCACAGAGGTGTCCCCAGGTGGGCACAGAGGTGTCCCCAGGTGTCCCCAGGTGGGCACACAGGGACATGGGGACACCTGGACAGGTGGGCACAGGGGTGTCCCCAGGTGGGCACAGGGGTGTCCCCAGGTGTCCCCAGGTGGGCACGGGGGTGTCCCCAGGTGGGCACAGGTGGGCACAGGTGGGCACGGAGGTGGCCCCAGGTGTTCCCAGGTGGGCACGGAGGGACATGGGGACACCTGGACAGGTGGGTACAGGGGTGTCCCCAGGTGTCCCCCAGGTGTCCCCAGGTGGGCACAGGGGTGTCCCCAGGTGTCCCCAGGTGGGCACGGGGGTGTCCCCAGGTGTCCCCAGGTGGGCACAGGTGGGCACGGAGGTGGCCCCAGGTGTTCCCAGGTGGGCACGGAGGGACATGGGGACACCTGGACAGGTGGGCACGGAGGTGTCCCCAGGTGGGCACAGGTGGGCACGGAGGGACATGGGGACACCTGGACAGGTGGGCACGGAGGTGTCCCCAGGTGGGCACAGGTGGGCACGGAGGTGTCCCCAGGTGTCCCCAGGTGGGCACAGCGGTGTCCCCAGGTGCCACCACCGCCGCGCCCCCCTCGCCGCCCCCAGGAGAAGCCCCCCAAGCGCCCCCCGGGCTCCGAGGAGGACCCCAAGGCCAAGGGGGGGGGGTCCCGGCTCCCCTCCCCCCGCCGAGGGAGCCCCCCCGGAGCTGCTGGAGCCCCCCCCGATCTTCATCAGCGCCGCCGAGGATGAGGAGAGCTCGGGGGGGGGAGGGGACGCGTCCCCCCCGGACCCCGCCCTGGACACGCCCAAGGTGGGGGAGGGGCAGTTTGGGGGAGGGGGAGGGGCAATTGGGGGAGGGGCATTTCTGACCCTCATTTGGGGGAGGGGGAGGGGCAGTTTGGGGAGGGGGAGGGGCAATTTCGGACCCCCGTTTTGGGGAGGGGGAGGGACATTTCCGACCTTAATTTGGGGAGGGGGAGGGGGATTTGGGACCCCCCATTTTGGGGAGGGGGAGGGGCATTTCAGACCTTAATTTGAGGAGGGGGAGGGGCAATTTCGGACCCCCGTTTTGGGGAGGGGGAGGGCATTTCAGACCTTAATTTGGGGAGGGGGAGGGGCATTTCTTACCGCCCCCCCCATTTTGGAGAGGGGGAGGGGCAATTTCTGACCCCCATTTTGGGGAGGGGGAGGGGCAATTTGGGACCCCCCATTTTGGGGAGGGGGGAGGGGCAATTTGGGACCCACCCATTTTGGGGAGGGGGGAGGGGCAGTTTCTGACCCCCCATTTTGGGGAGGTGGGAGCAATTTGGGGAGGGGGGAGGGGCATTTCTTACCCCCCATTTCGGGGAGGGGGAGGGGCAGTTTCGGACCCCCCCATTTTGGGGAGGGGGGGAGGGGCTCAGCATCTCATTTTAAGGAGGGGGAGGGGGCATTTCTGACCTCGACTTTGGGGAGGGGGGCGGTTTCATTCCTAACCCCTCCCCCCCCCCCCCTTTTCCCAGGACCCCCCCGGGGGCACGGAGCCCCCCCAGCCCCTCCCCCCTCCCGGCGAGGCCCCGCCCCCCAGCCCCCCCTCGTCGGAGCCGCCCCCCCCCCGGCACCCAGAGCCCCCCCCCCGGGCGGGGTCCCCGAGGGTCCCTCCGAGGGCTGAGGGGGGGGGGCGGGGCCACCCCCGAGACCCCCACCCCGAAATGTGGGGGCGGGGCTCAATAAAGGCGTGGGCGGAGCTTCGGGGTCCTGAGTTGTTTTTGGGGGGGTCCTGGGTGGTTGTTGGGGATTTGGGGGGGAGGAGGGGTCCTGGATGGTTTTCTGGGGGTCCTGGATGGATTTTGGGTGGTTTTTGTGGGGTCCTCGGTGGTTTTGGGGGGATTCTGGCTGGTTTTTGGGGGAGGGCTGGATGGGTTTGGGTGGTTTTGGGGGTGCTGGATGGATTTTGGGTGGTTTTTGGGGGGTCCTGGGTAGTTTTGGGGGTCCTGGATGGATTTTGGGTGGTTTTTGGGGAGTCCTGGGCAGTTTTGGGGGTCCTGGATGGATTTTGGGGTGGTTTTTGTGGGGTCCTGGGTGGTTTTGGGGGGATCCTGGCTGGTTTTTGGGGGGGTCCTGGGTGGGTTTGGGTGGTTTTGGGGGTCCTGGATGGATTTGGGGTGGTTTTTGGGGGGTCTGGAGTGATGTCCGGATGTGAGGAGCGGAGCGCTGGGCCTGCAGAGATGCTGGAAACCTTCATTGTTCCTCACCGTGTCTTGAGAGCCCCCGGGCGAGGTCTGGCAGGAAGCGAGACCCGGACCGAAGCAGGAATATCTGACGGGGACACTACGCCCTAAAGGCTCCCACGAGGACTGGCTCCTCCAGCCCTGCCCCTGGTGGACAGAGCTGTGCTTATCATCCTCCTCTGAGTGGCCCTGAGAAAAGACGGACCCTGCCGACCCGTCGAGCCGCCCAATCCTGAGCTGATCGCTTTTAATGGAGGCGTTAAAAAGGAGAAGAAGCCTCCTGGCCCTGTTTATTTCATCTTTTCCCCTCACATTTCCCCACTTACCCCCTCACAATCCCCACCCTTTTCTCCCCTCACGATCCCCACCCTTTTCCCCTCACATTTACCTCTCTTTTTCCCCTCACAATTCTTGCCATTTTCCCCTCACAATTCTCTTTTCTCCCCTCACATTTTCCCGCCCTTTCCTCCCCTCACGATTCCCGCCCTTTTTCCCCCTCACATTTCTCTCTCCTCTCCCCTCACATTTCCCACCCTTTTCTCCCCTCACATTTCCCGCCCTTTTTTCCCCCTCACATTTCCCGCCTTTTTTCCCCTCACATTTCCCACCCTTTTCTCCCCTCACATTTCCAGCCCTTTTCTCCCCTCATGTTTCTCTCTCTTCTCCCCTCCATTCTCCCCCTTTCCCCCCGCACATTTCCCTCTCTTTTCCCTTCACATTTCCTCGCCTTTTCTCCCCTCACATTTTCCTCTCTTCTCCCCTCAGGTTCTCCACCCATTTCCCCTCACGATTCCCACCCTTTTCTCTCCTCACATTTCCCTCTGTTCCCCTCACATTTCCCTCCCTTTTCCCCTCACCTTCCCCACCCATTTTCCCCTTAAGTCTCCGGAGATGCAGCAGGAACAGCTTTATTGAGGTCAGTGTCGGGAGAGGATAATTGGGGGGCAATTGAGGGGGGCAGTTATGGGGCAATTACAGGGCAGTTCTGGGCCTGTTCCAGGGCACTTATTGGGCAGTGCCAGGACACTTGTGGGTCAGAAATGAACATAGGACAGGACCACATCGCCCTCGATCTCCAGCGTATTCACGTGGGGCCCGGCTGGCACCCGGTGCTTGAAATCAAAGAGCGGCTGCCCATTGGCGAACGCCTTGAAGCGATCGTTCCCACAGCGGATTGAAAGCTGGAGGGGAATGGGGGACAAAGAGGGGGCTGTCACCTCAGAGACCCCCAAAATCATCCCAGGGACCCCCAAAATAACCCCAGGGACCCCTAAAATCACCTCAGAGACCTCCAAAGTGCCCCAGAGACCCCCCCAGAGTCTCACCAAGGACCCCCAGAATGCCACAGAGACCCTCACGAGTCACCCCAGAGACTCCCAAAGTCACCTCAGAGTAATCCCAGAGACCCACAGAGTTACCCCAGGGACCCCCAAAGGCCCTCAAAGTCACCTTAGATCCCAAATCCCACCCTGTGCCCCCTCCCCAGAACCTCAAACCAACTCTGAGAACCCCAAATCCCACCCAAACCCCCTCCAAACCCATCTGAGCACCCCAAATCCCACCCAAACCCACTCCAAACCCCCTCCAAAGACCCCAAATCCCACCCAAACCCCCTCCGAGCACCCCAAATCCCACCCAAACCCCCTCTGAGGACCCCAAATCCCACCCAAACCCCCTCCGAGCACCCCAAATCCCACCCAAACCCCCTGCAACCCATCTGAGCATCCCAAATCCCACCCAAACCCCCTCCAAGGACCACAAAACTTCCCCAAACCCCTCCGAGCACCCCAAATCCCACCCAAACCCACTCCAAACCCCCTCGGAGCACCCCAAATCCCACCCAAACCCACTCCAAACCCCCTCCGAGCACCCCAAAACTCCCCCAAACCCCCTCAGAAGCCAGACCCCCTCTCACATCGAAGTAGAGGTCGCGCAGGAAGGGGCTGGTGCGGGACAGCTCCCGCTCCTCCTCGCCCCAGCAGTTGTTGAGGAAGGAATTCCGCACCACGGCGTTGGCCTCGACGATCCTCGGCGCCACGTGCAGCACCACGTCCCCGGCAGGGCCCACCCGCAGGTTGATGCTGAACCTGGGGGGGATTTTGGGGCATTTTTGGGAGATTTGGGGGTGATTTGGAGGCGACTTTGGGGGGTCTGGAGGGGTTCAGGTGCAGCACCGCGTCCCCAGCAGGGCCCACCCTAAGGTTGATGTGGAACCTGGGGGAGATTTTGGGGGCTTGGGGGCGGTTTTGGAGGCTTGGGGGCGATTTTGGAGGGGTTTTTGGGGGGTTTGGGGTGGATTTTGGAGGGATTTGAGGGTTTGGAGGGATTTGGGTGTGTTTGGGGAGGATTTTGGGGGTGATTTTGGGGGGTTGGGGGAGATTTGGGGGTGTTTGGGGGGGATTTTGGGGTGTTTGGAGGTGTTCAGGTGCAGCACCACGTCCCCAGCAGGGCCCACCCGCAGGTTGATGCTGAACCTGGGGGGTTTGGGAGCATTTTTGGGGGGTTTGGGGGCGATTTTGGAGGGGTTTGGGGGGGATTTCGGGGTGTTTCAGGGTAATTTTGGGGCTTTGAGGGTCCTGGAGAGGTGACAGGGGGATTTGGGGGCGATTTTGAGGGGCATTTTGGAGGATTTGGGGCGTTTTGAGGGGATCTGGGGGGAATTTGTGGGTCCTGGGGTGGTGACCGGGGGTTTGGGGGAGATTTTAGGGGGGTTTGGGTGGGATTTTGGGGGGTTTGGTGAGGATTTGGGGGACATTTTGAGGGGTTTGGAGGTCTTGGGGTGGTGATGAGGGAGTTTGAGGGGGATTTGGGGGAGATTTTTTGGGGTTTGGGGGGGATTTTTGGGGTGCTGGAGTGGATTTTGGGAGGTTTTGGGATCCTGGGAGAATTTTGGGGGACACAGACGGCTGTGGGGGGCTCAGGGGGATTTTGGGGAGGGGTCTCTGGGGGTCCCCAGTACCTCTCGGCGTCGTGGGGGACGAAGCCCTTGATGATGATGGTTTTTTTGGGGATCATCCCCCCCGGGATGGTGGCAATGAAGGGGACGGACTGGGGGGGCACAAATGGGGGGCTCAGAGTGGGGTGAGACCCCCCCAGGACCCCCCCAAATCCCAACAGATCCCCCAGAACCCAAATCCCACCCTCAGAGACCCCCAAATCCCCAGACCCCCTCAAATCCCACCCCAAAAACCCCTCGGGACCCCCAAATCACCCCTTGAGCCACCCCATAACACCCAAATCCCCCTTTAAGTCACCTCAAAAGCCCCTGGGACCCCCAAATCCTCCCTCAAGTCACCCCAAAACGCCCAAATCCCTCCTTGAGTCACCCCAAAACCCCACAAATCACCCCAAAATCTTCTGGGACCCCCAAATTCCACCTTGAGCCACCCCAAATCCCCCCCAAATCACCCCAAAACTGCCCCCCAGGACCCCCAAATCCCACCTTGAGCCACCCCAAATCCCCCCCAAACCCCCCGGGACCCCCAAATCCCCCCCAAACTCACCGGGTAGAGGGTGGGGGGCTGCCCCATCACCTGTGGGGGACAATTTGGGGTCATTGAGGGGGGGTCGGGGTCGCACCTGGGGGACCCCCCCAGATGGGTGAGGGGGGAATTTTGGGGTTCTGGTGAATTTTGGGGGGACCCCTCCCCACTTACCGGCAGGTCACAGCCGGGGCAGCCGGGGTAGACCTGGAGGGGGAAACAAAGGTCAGGGGACCCCAAAATCACCTGGGGACCCCCTAAAATCCACCTGGGAAACTTCAAATTCACCTGGGGACCCCCAAAATTCACCTGGGAAACTCAAAATTCACCTGGGGGCCCCCAAAATTCGCCTGGGAAACTCAAAATCCACCTGGGGACTCCCAAACCCACCTGGGGACCCCCAAAAAATCATTTGGGGACCCCCCAGACTCACCGGGCCGCCCGGGGCACACGCGCCCTGCAAGGGAAGAGGGGGTGTCAGACGGGAAATTTGGGGTGATGTGGGGGAATTTTGGGGTCTAGGGGGGGAATTTTGGGGTCAGGGTTGTTTTAGGGTCATTTTTGGGGTGCAGATTTTGGGGTTCAGGGCGTTTTTGGGGTCTCACCCCTCCGCCCAGCACCGAGGCCGAGAGCAGCTCCAGGTTTGTTTTGGGGCCGTTTTTTGGGGTTCTGGGTTGGTTTTTGGGGCCGTTTTTTGGGTTCAGGGGTCATTTTTGGGGTCCGGGATCATTTTTGGGGTGCAGATTTTGGGGTTCAGGATATTTTTGGGTTCAGGTCTCTCCACTCCGCCCAGCACCGAGGCCGAGAGCAGCTCCAGGTTTGTTTTGGGGGCGTTTTTTGGGGTCCTGGGTTGGTTTTTGGGGCCGTTTTTTGGGTTCAGGGGTCATTTTTGGGGTCCGGATCATTTTTGGGGTGCAGATTTTGGGGTTCAGGATATTTTTGGGGTTCAGGTCTCACCACTCCGCCCAGCACCGAGGCCGAGAGCAGCTCCAGGTCCCCGGCCACTTTCAGAGCCTTCACGTTCTCCGGGGGCATCCGGTGAGGGAACTCCTGGTAGAAGGATCCATTCACCAGGATCTGGGGGGGAAACGGGAGAAAAACGGGGATCAGGGACCCCAAAATACACCTGGGACACCCCAAAATACACCTGGGACACCCCAAAATACACCCGGGACACCCCAAATACCCCAAAATACCCCAAATGCACCCCCAGGAATTCCAAAACATTCACCCAGAAATCCCAAAATACCCCCGGGACACCCCAAAATACCCACCCAGAAATCCCCAACACACCCGGGGCACCCCCAAATCCCCCCTTGGGAACCCCAAATCCGTTCCTAAGGATCCCAAATCCCCTCAAACCACCCCAAATCCCCTCCTTAGGTCATCAAACCCCCCCTAGGACACCCCAAATCCCCCCAGGGACACCCCAAATTCCCCCTAGGACACCCCAAATCCCTTCCTAAGGATCCTAAGAACCCCCAAATCCACCCCTAAGGACCCAAATCCTCCCTTGGACACCCCAGATCCCCTCCAATGACCCCAAATCCCCTCCTAAGGATCCCAAATCCCTCAAACCACCCCAAATCTGTTCCTAAGGACCCCAAATCCCCCCTTGGACACCCCAAATCCCCCTAGGACACCCCAAATCCCTTCCTAAGGATCCCAAATCCCCTCATACCACCCCAAATCTCCCCCTAAGGACCTCAAATCCCCCCCTTGGACACCCCAAATCCCCTCCTAAGGACCCCATATCCCCTCAAACCACCCCAAATCCCCCCAAACCACCCCAAATCCCCCCTTGGACACCCCAAATCCCCCCCCTAAGGATTCCAAATCCCCTCAAACCACCCCAAATCCCCTCCTAAGGACCCCAAATGCCCCCTCAGGACCCCCAGGACCCCTCCCCATACCCGGTAGCCCTCAGGGGTGACAATGATGATCATCTCGAAGGGTCCCCCCATCCCTTTAAGGACCCCAAATCCCCCCCTGATGACCCCAAATCCCCCCCTAAGGACCCCAGATGCCCCCTCAGGACCCCACGGGACCCCTGCCCATACCCGGTAGCCCTCGGGGGTGACAATGATGATCATCTCAAAGGGCCCCCCATCCCGTTAAGGACCCCCCAAATCTCCCCCCAATGACCCCAAACTCCCCCAAGGACCCCCAAACTCCCTCCTAAGGACCTCAAATTCCCTCTTAAGGATCCCAAATGCCCCCCCAGGACCCCCGGGACCCCTGCCCATACCCGATAGCCCTTGGGGGTTACAATGATGATCATCTCGAAGGGTCTCCCCATCCCTTTAAGGACCCCAAATCTCCCCAGATCTCCCCCTAAGGACCCCAAATGCCCCCCCAGGACCCCCGGGACCCCTGCCCATACCCGGTATCCCTTGGGGTTACAATGATGATCATCTCGAAGGGTCTCCCCATCCCTTTAAGGACCCCAAATCTCCCCAGATCTCCCCCTGATGACCCCAAATCCCCCCCTAAGGACCCCAAATGTCCCCTCAGGACCCCCGGGACCCCTGCCCATACCCGGTAGCCCTTGGGGGTGACACTGATGACCATCTCAAAGGGTCCCCCCATCCCTTTAAGGACCCCAAATCCCCCCCTAAGGACCCCAAATGCCCCCTCAGGACCCCCGGGACCCCTCCCCATACCCGGTAGCCCTTGGGGGTGGCACTGATGATCATCTCGAAGGGTCTCCCATTCCCTTAAGGACCCCAAATGCCCCCTCAGGACCCCCGGGACCCCTCCCCATACCCGGTAGCCCTCGGGGGTGACAATGATGATCATCTCGAAGGGTCCCCCATTCCCCAAATCCCCCCCAAATCTCCCCCCCAGTGACCCCAAACTCCTCCAAGGAACCCCCAAACTCCCTCCTAAGGACCCCAAACTCCCTCCTAAGGACCCCAAATTCCCTCTTAAGGATCCCAAACCCCCCCAAGGACCCCCCAAATCCCCCCGGGACCCCTGCCCATACCCAGTAGCCCTTGGGGGTGGCACTGATGATCATCTCAAAGGGTCTCCCCATCCTTTTAAGGACCCCAAATCTCCCCCCAATAACCCCAAACTCCCCCAAGGAACCCCCAAACTCCCTCCTAAGGACCCCAAATCCCCTCTTAAGGATCCCAAACCCCCCCAAATCCCCCCGGGACCCCTCCCCATACCCGGTAGCCCTTGGGGGTGACAATGATGATCATCTCAAAGGGTCCCCCCATCCCTTAAGGACCCCAAATCCCCCCTTGGACACCCCAAATCCCCCCCTAAGGACCCCAAATCCCCCCTTGGACACCCCAAATGCCCCCTCAGGACCCCCGGGACCCCTGCCCATACCCGGTATCCCTTGGGGCTGACACTGATGACCATCTCGAAGGGCCCCCCATCCCTTTAAGGACCCCAAATCTCCCCCCCCAGTGACCCCAAACTCCCCCAAGGACCCCCCAGTCTCTCTCCTAAGGACCCCAAATTCCCTCTTAAGGATCCCAAACCCCCCCAAATCCCCCCGGGACCCCTCCCCAAACCCGGTATCCCTCGGGGGTGACACTGATGATCATCTCAAAGGGTCTCCCCATCCCTTTAAGGACCCCAAATCCCCCCCTCAGGACCCCCCAAATCCCCCCCTAAGGACCCCAAATGTCCCCTCAGGACCCCCGGGACCCCTGCCCATACCCGGTATCCCTTGGGGCTGACAATGATGATCATCTCGAAGGCTCTGCCCCGGTGCAGGGGGGGCAGGTCCCGACTCAGCTCCTCCTCCCATCTCCCCCCGCGGCGGCTGTTGAACACCGAGACCCCCGACCCAAATCGGGGATTGACGTGCAGGGCGATGTCGGCCTCCTCCAGGGTGCCCAGGGCCAGGTCAACGCGGAACCTGGGGACAGGAGGGGCGCCTGTGTGTCACCTCAGTGTCACCTCAGTGTCACCTGTGTGTCACCTGTGTCACCTGTGTGTCACCTGTGTGTCACCTGTGTGTCACCTGGGGTCACCTGTGTCACCTCACTGTCACCTCAGTGTCACCTCAGTGTCACCTGAGTGTCACCCCAACCAGGTAAGCCTGAGCCTGAGGACAGCCAGGTCTCCTGTGTCACCCCAGTGTCCCCTCAGTGTCACCCAATGTCCCCCCGGGACCCCCACCCCAGTCAGGTAAGCCTGAACCTGAGGACAGGAGTGTCACCTGTGTCACCTCAGCGTCACCTGAGTGTCACCTGTGTCACCTCAGTGTCACCCCATTGTCACCCAGTGTCACCCAATGTCATCCAGTACCCTCCCAGTCCCTCCCAGTCCTTCCCAGTCTATCCCAGTCCCCCCCAATCTCCTCACAGTGCCCTCCAGTCCCCCCCAATACCCTCCCAGTCCCCCCCAAATGTCCCCAATTCCCTCCCAGTCCCTCCCAGTCCCCCCCAATCCCCTCCCAGTCCCTCCCAGTCCCCCCCAAATGTCCCCAATTCCCTCCCAGTCCCCCCCAGTCCCCCCCAATCCCCTCCCAGTCACTCCCAGTCCCTCCCAGTCCCCCCCCAATCCCCTCCCAATCCCCTCCCAGTCCCTCCCAGTCCCCCCAGTCCCCTCCCAGTCCCCCCCCAATCCCCTCCCAATCCCCTCCCAGTCGCTCCCAGTCCCTCCCAGTCCCCCCCAAATGTCCCCAGTTCCCTCCCAGTCCCTCCCAGTTTATCCCAGTTTATCCCAGTGCCCCCCAGCGTTACCGCTCCGCCTGCGCTCTCGCCACGCCCTGCACGCTCACGGCCATGCCCGGCCAGAGCCCCCCGGGCACCGGGGCCACCAAGGGCAGGGGCTGGGGGGGCACAGGAACGGGGGGTCAGGGGGCACAGGGGGCACAGGGACCCCCGAAATGGGGACAGGGACCCCGAAATGGGGACAGGGACCCCGAAATGGGGACAGGGACCCCAAAATATGGAGAGGGACCCCCCGAAATGGGGACAGGGACCCCCCGAAATGGGGTCAGGGGGCACAGTGGGGACAGGGATCCCCCAAAATGGGGACAGGGACCCCCGAAATGGGGACAGGGACCCCAAAATGGGGACAGGGACCCCCCGAAATGGGGACAGGGACCCCAAAATATGGAGAGGGACCCCCCGAAATGGGGACAGGGACCCCCCGAAATGGGGTCAGGGGGCACAGTGGGGACAGGGATCCCCCAAAATGGGGACAGGGACCCCCGAAATGGGGACAGGGACCCCCCAAAATGGGGACAGGGACCCCAAAATGGGGACAGGGACCCCGAAATGGGGACAGGGACCTCCCAAAATGGGGACAGGGACCCCGAAATCGGGACAGGGACCCCGAAATGGGGACAGGGACCCCCCAAAATGGGGACAGGGACCCCCCAAAATGGGGACAGGGACCCCCCCAAAATGGGGACAGGGACCCCCCGAATGGTGACAGGGACCCCCCCAAAATGGGGACAGGGACCCCCAAAATGGGGACAGGGACCCCGAAATGGGGACAGGGACCCCGAAATGTCCTCAATAGGAGGTCAGGGGGTCCCCAAATGTCCCCAACATGGTGTCAGTGTCCCCAAATTGTCCCTCCCAAAGACCCCCCAATGTCCCACAGACCCCCCACAGCCCCATTTTTAGGGCGCCCCCTCCCCAATTTTTGGGGTGTCAATGTCCCCAAATGTCCCCACCAGGGTGACAGGGACCCCAAATGTCCCCAGTTGGGGGTCAGGGGGTCCCCAACTGTCCCCTCCAGGGTGAAAGGGACCCCCAAAATGTCCCACAGACCCCCCCCAGCCCCATTTCGGGACGCCCCCTCCCCAATTTCTGGGATGACAGGGACCCCAAAATGTCACTGGGACGGTGACAGGGACCCCAAACGTCCCCTCACCACAATTTTTGGGGTGTCAGTGTCCCCAAATTGTCCCTCCCAAGGACCCCCCAATGTCCCACAGATGCCCCCAGCCCCATTTTCGGGGCGCCCCCTCCCCAGCTTTGGGGGTACCCACCGGGTTGTAGCAGGCCTGGTGACCGGGTGGTGGCAGGAAAGCCATGGTGGCAGCGAGGTGACAACGAGGTGACAACCAGGTGACAACCAGGTGACAACCAGGTGACAACGGTGACAAAAGTGGCACCAGGGTCCCTTTATAGCCCCGAGGGGCCCCTCCCCAGTTCCGGCCCCATCCGATGGGGATGTTGATAAGGAACTGATAAGGGACATTGTGGGGGGGGGGGGGTGGGGACATTGGGGACGCACCTGGCACAGGTGGCACCGCCCGGCCTGGACTCTGCCCCGGGTGGGGACAGCGGGGAGGGGACACGTGGTGGCACCAGGGGGACACCCCGAGAGCCGTGGTGGCACCTTGGGGACACGTGCAGGGGATGGTGGCACCTTTGGGGACACCTGGGGGACACGTGGTGGCACCTTGGGACACCTTGGGGACACCTCCAGACCTTTGGGGACACCCCCAGAGCTGTGGGGACACCCCCAGACCCATGGAAGCACCTTGGGGACACTTTGGGGACACCTGGTGGCACCTTGGGGACACCTTGGGGACATCCCCAGACCTTTGGGGACACCCCCAGACCCATGGTGGCACCTTGGGGACACCTTGGGGACACCTTGGGGACACATGGTGGCACCTTGGGGACACCCCCAGAGCTGTGGGGACACCCCCAGACCCATGGTGGCACCTTGGGGACACCTCCAGACCTTTGGGGACACCCCCAGAGTGGTGGTGACACCTTGGGGACACCCCCAGACCCATGGTGGCACCTTAGGGACACTTTGGGGACACCTTGGGGACACTTCCAGACCTTTGGGAACACCCCCAGAGCTGTGGGGACACCCCTAGACCCATGGAAGCACCTTGGGGACACTTTGGGGACACGTGGTGGCACCTTGGGGACACCTTGGGGACACCTCCAGACCTTTGGGGACACCCCCAGACCCATGGTGGCACCCTGGGGACACTTTGGGGACACCCCCAGACCCATGGTGGCACCTTGGGGACACCCCCAGAGCTGTGGGGACACCCCCAGACCCATGGTGGCACCTTGGGGACACCACGGGGGGTGGTGGCACCTTGGGGACACCTTGGGGACACCTGGTGGCACTTTGGGGACACGTGGCGGCACCATGGGGACGTGTGGTGGCACTTTGGGGACACTTTAGGGACACCTTGGTGACACGTGGAGGGGGTGGTGGCACCTTGGGGACACCTTGGTGGCACTTTGGGCACACTCAGTGACAAGCCAAGGAGATCTGGGCACAAAGGAGTTTCTTGGGGACACTGAGGGGACACCGGGGGACATTGGGGACACCGAGGGGACATCAGAGCTTGGCAAAGGGGACATTGGTGGCATTATTGTGGAATTATTCTGTGGAATAAATCTGAGGAATTGTTCCGTGAAATTAATCCGTGAAATTAATTCCGCGGAATTAATGAATCCTGTGGAATTATTCTGTGGAATAAACCTGTGAAATTATTCTGTGAAATTAATTCCACTGAATTATTCTGTGGAATTAATGGATCCTGTGGAATTATTCTGTGGAATAAATCTGTGAAATTCATTCGGTAGGATAATTCTGTGGAATTAATTCTCTGGAATAATTCTGTGGAATTAATTCTGAGAAAATATTCTGAGGAATAAATCTGTGGAATTAATTCTGAGGAATAAATCCGAGGAACAATTCTGTGGAATGAATCTGTGGAATTAATTCTGAGAAATTAATTCTGCGGAATTAATTCTCTGGAATAATTCTGAGGAAAATATTCTGTGGAATTATTATTCTGTGGAATTGATTCTGAGGAATTAATTCTGAGCAATAATGCTGAGGAATAAATCAGTGGAATAATTCTGTGGAATAAATCTGAGGAATCGTTCCGTGAAATTAATCTGTGAAATTAATTCCGCGGAATTATTCTGTGGAATTAATTAATCCTGTGGAATTATTCTGTGGAATAAATCTGTGAAATTCATTCAGTAGGATAATTCTGTGGAATTAATTCTCTGGAATAATTCTGTGGAATTAATTCTGAGAAAATATTCTGAGGAATAAATCTGTGGAATTAATTCTGAGGAATAAATCCGAGGAACAATTCTGTGGAATGAATCTGTGGAATTAATTCTGAGAAATTAATTCTGCGGAATTAATTCTCTGGAATAATTCTGAGGAAAATATTCTGTGGAATTATTATTCTGTGGAATTGATTCTGAGGAATTAATTCTGAGGAATTAATTCTGAGCAATAATGCTGAGGAATAAATCAGTGGAATAATTCTGTGGAATAAATCTGAGGAATCGTTCCGTGAAATTAATCTGTGAAATTAATTCCGCGGAATTATTCTGTGGAATTAATTAATCCTGTGGAATTATTCTGTGGAATAAATCTGTGAAATTCATTCGGTAGGATAATTCTGTGGAATTAATTCTCTGGAATAATTCTGTGGAATTAATTCTGAGAAAATATTCTGAGGAATAAATCCGTGGAATTAATTCTGAGGAATAAATCCGAGGAACAATTCTGTGGAATGAATCCGTGGAATTAATTCTGAGAAATTAATTCTGCGGAATTAATTCTCTGGAATAATTCTGAGGAAAATATTCTGTGGAATTATTATTCTGTGGAATTGATTCTGAGGAATTAATTCTGAGCAATAATGCTGAGGAATAAATCAGTGGAATAATTCTGTGGAATAAATCTGAGGAATCGTTCCGTGAAATTAATCTGTGAAATTAATTCCGCGGAATTATTCTGTGGAATTAATTAATCCTGTGGAATTATTCTGTGGAATAAATCTGTGAAATTCATTCAGTAGGATAATTCTGTGGAATTAATTCTCTGGAATAATTCTGTGGAATTAATTCTGAGAAAATATTCTGAGGAATAAATCTGTGGAATTAATTCTGAGGAATAAATCCGAGGAACAATTCTGTGGAATGAATCTGTGGAATTAATTCTGAGAAATTAATTCTGCGGAATTAATTCTCTGGAATAATTCTGAGGAAAATATTCTGTGGAATTATTATTCTGTGGAATTGATTCTGAGGAATAAATCTGAGGAATTAATTCTGAGGAATAAATTCTGAGCAATAATGCTGAGGAATAAATCAGTGGAATAATTCTGTGGAATAAATCTGTGAAATTAATTCTGTGCAATTAATTCTGTGGAACAATTTTGTGGGATAATTCTGTGGAACAATTCTATGGAGTTATTTTTTGGAATTATTCTGTGGAATTATTCTATGGAATAAATCTGTGGAACAATTCTATGTAACAATTCTGTGGAATTAATTCTGAGCAATAATTCTGAGGAATAAATCTGAGCAATAATTCTGCAGAACAATTAATTAATTGTAATTAATTATGAGGAACAATCCTGAGCAATAATTGTGAAGAATAAATCTGACCAATAAATCTAAGCAATAAATCTGAAGAATAAATCTGACCAATAAATCTGAGCAATAATTCTTTGAACAATTCCGCCAAACAACTCTGCGTGATAATCCTGAACAATAAATCGGAGCAGTAACTCTGCGTGATAATTCCGAGGAACAAATCTGATCAATAATTCTGAGTGATGATTCTGTGGAAGTCTGAGGAGTTACGCGGAACAGTTCTGTGGAATTAATTCTGTGTATTCATTAACTCTGCCCCACCCCAGGGCCTGACCGCAGCTCACAAGCAGCTCAAATCGAGCAGGAGGCCATCCTGGGCATGGAATAATTCTGAGAATTATTCTGTAAAATAATTTCTGGGGGATAATGCTGTGGAATATTTCTGGGACAACATTCCTGCCCTTTTCCCCTCGCATTTTCCACCCTTTTCCCCTCACATTTCCTGCCCTTTTTCCCCTCACATTTCTCTCTTTTCCCCTCATGTTTTCCACCCTTTTCCCCTCACATTTCCTGCCCCTTTCCCCCTCATGATTCCCGCTCTTTTTCCCCTCATATTTCCCTCTTTTTTTTTTCCCTTACATTTCTTTCTTTGTTCCCCTCACATTTCTTTCTCTTTTCCCCTCACATTTCCTGCCCTTTTCCCCCGTCATGATTCCTACTGTTTTCCCCCTCACATTTCTCTCTGCTTTTTCCCTTACATTTCCCTCTTTGTTCCCCTCACAGTTCTCTCTCTTTTCCCCTCACATTTTCCACCCTTTTCCCCTCATGTTTCCTGCCCTTTTCCCCCCTCACATGTTTCTTCTCCACTCACAATTCCCGCTCTTTTCCCCCTCATATTTCCCTCTTTTTTTTTTCTTACATTTCTTTCTTTGTTCCACTCACATTTCTTTCTCTTTTCCCCTCATGTTTCCTGCCCTTTTCCCCCTCACATTTCTCCCCTCATGATTCCCACCCTTTTTTCCCCCTCACATTTCTCTCTTTCCCCTCACATTTCCCTCTCTTTCCCCTCACATTTCCCTCTCTTTTCACCTCACGTTTTCCCGCCCTTTTCCCCCCTCACGATTCCCGCCCTTTTCCCCCTCACATTTCTCCTTTTCCCCTCACATTTCCCTCCCTTTTCTCCTCACCTTTTCCTCGCTTCTCCCCTCACGTTTTTCACTCTTTTCCCCTCAGGTTTGCTGCACTTCTGCCCTCATGTTTCCCTCCTTTCCCCTCACAGTTCCCTCCCTTTTCCCCTCATGTTTTCTGCCCTTTTCCTCCCTCACATTTCCCTCTTTTCCCCTCACATTTCTCTCTCTTTCCCCCTCACATTTCCCTCTCTTTTCACCTCACATTTTCCCGCCCTTTTCCCCCTCACGATTTCTGACCTTTCCCCCTCACATTTACTTCTCTTTCCCCCTCATGTTTCCCTCCCTTCTCCCCTCACATTTTCCCTCTCATTTCCACTCACATTTCTCTCTTTCCCCCTCACAATTCCCTCCCTTTTCCCCTCGCATTTCTCTCTCTTCTTCCTCTCACGTTTTCCCGCTCTTTTCTCCCCCCTCACGTTTTCCCGCCCTTTTCTCCCCTCACGCTTCCCTCTCTTTTCCTATGGGGCAGCCCAGACTGGGTGAACTGGTGTTAGCTGGTCTGTACTGGGTTAACTGGTCTGTACTGGGTGAAGCGGTGTTAACTGGTCTGTACTGGTCTGTACTGGTGTTAACTGGTCTGTACTGGGTGAACCGGTGTTAACTGGTCTGTGCTGGTCTGTACTGGTGTTAACTGGTCTGTACTGGGCTAACTGGTCTGTACTGGGTGCACTGGTCCCCTCCTCCCGCAGGGGTCAAGGGGCCATCAAGAGGCTCCCACAGGAGTGTCCCAAGGCCGGAATGGCCGGACATGGATGAACACAGATGGACACCAGACATGGGAGAGGTGCTGGGGACATCATGGGGACACCCCTGGGGACATCATGGCTTTGGGGACATCATGGGGACACCACAGGCACAGCTGTGCCTGACTTTGGGGTGGGGTTTCCCCAATTTTGGCGTGGGCTTAATGTTAACTGGGGGCGTGGTTTCATTTTGGGGGAGTGGTCTCAATAGTTTGGGGCGTGGCTTCTTCCACTAATTGGTGGGGGTCTTGTTTGGAGGGGTGTGGTCTCATTTTCAGGGTGTGGCCTTCATGTTTGGGGGTGGGATCTGTGTCAATCAGGGGCGTGGTTTCAGTTTGGGGGCGTGGCTCCTATTTTGGGGGCGTGGCTTCTGCCACTCACAGATGTGGCTTCATTTGGGGGCGTGGTTGCCATATTTTGGGGGTGTGGTTTCCATCATAGCTGCGCCTTCATTTGGGGCGTGGTCTCTGCCTTGGGGCGTGGTTTCATTTTGGAGGCGTGGTCTCCTTGTTTTGGGGCGTGGTTTCTGCCACTCACGGGCTCGGTCTCAATTAGAGGCGCGGCTTCCATATTTTGGGGCGTGGCCACCACTCGGGGGCGTGGCCATCCCTTATATGGACTCTCCCTCCCCTCTCAATGGGCGTGTCCCCTCCCGCCTCACGCCTTGATTGGTCAGTCCCACCTCCATGGGCGTGGCTTCCCCTCTCAAGTGGGCGTGGCCTCGCTGACTCAGCGCCGCCATGGCGGCCATGGCCGCTCCCGCCCGCTCCTGAGGCGGCTTCCGGCGGCCATGGCGGCGGCGGCGGCGGCGGGCGCGGGCCCGGGCCCGGCCGAGCCTCCCGCGGCCGCTCCGGAGCTCAAGAGCCGCTTCCGCACCCGCGAGGGCTCCTACCGCCTGCTGGGCCCCGCCGCCGCCGCCGCCTCCTCCGCCTCAGCCCCGGCCGGGCCTGCCCCGCCGGGCCCCGGGGCGCTGCCGCCGGTTCGGCTCTCGGTGGTGAGGCTGGCCCGGAGCCGGAGCCCGCCCGGGGGAGCCGCGGAGCGGAGCCGAGTGTGCTGTAACCTCGGCAGGGAGCTGCATTTCTACGGAGGGAGCGGCAGCGGGGGACGCGGCAGCCGGAGGGTAACGGGGGAGAGAACCGTGGGGAGAAGCGGGGGAATAACGGGGAGAGAAACGGGGCAATAATGGGAGAGAATTGGGGGAATAACGGGGGAGAACCGTGGAGAGAACCGGGGGAATAACGGGGGAGAGAACCGGGGGAATGACGGGAGAGATCCGGCGAGGGAACGGGGGAATAACGGGAGAGAACCGAGGGAAATACGGGAGAGAACCGGGGGAATAACGAGGGGATTAAGGGTCAAAAGTGACCCCAGGATTGGTGACAGTGACGCCAAGATCAGTGACAGTGACCCCAGTTTGGTGACAGTGACCCCAGGGTTGGTGACAGTGACCCCAGGGACAGTGACCCCAGGACGGTGACAGTGACCCCAGGGACAGTGACAGTGACCCCAGGGTTGGTGACAGTGACCTCAGGGACAGTGACAGTGACCCCAGGGACGGTGACAGTGACCCCAGGGACAGTGACAGTGACCCCAGGGACAGTGACAGTAACCCCAGGTTGGTGACAGTGACCCCAAGATTGGTGACAGTGACCCCAGTTTGGTGACAGTGACCCCAGGGTTGGTGACAGTGACCCCAGGTTGGTGACAGTGACCCCAAGATCGGTGACAGTGACCCCAGGGTTGGTGACAGTGACCCCAGTTTGGTGACAGTGACCCCAGGACAGTGACAGTGACCCCAGTTTGGTGGCAGTGACCCCAGGGGTGGTGACAGTGACCCCAAGATCGGTGACAGTGACCCCAGGGGTGGTGACAGTGACCCCCAGGTTGGTGACAGTGACCCCAGGGACAGTGACAGTGACCCCAGTTTGGTGACAGTGACCCCCAGGTTGGTGACAGTGACCCCAGGGTTGGTGACAGTGACCCCAGGACAGTGACAGTGACCCCAGTTTGGTGACAGTGACCCCAGGACAGTGACAGTGACCCCAGTTTGGTGGCAGTGACCCCAGGGGTGGTGACAGTGACCCCAAGATTGGTGACAGTGACCCCAGGGGTGGTGACAGTGACCCCCAGGTTGGTGACAGTGACCCCAGGGACAGTGACAGTGACCCCAGTTTGGTGACAGTGACCCCCAGGTTGGTGACAGTGACCCCAGTTTGGTGACAGTGACCCCAGGACAGTGACAGTGACCCCAGTTTGGTGGCAGTGACCCCAGGGGTGGTGACAGTGACCCCAAGATCGGTGACAGTGACCCCAGGGGTGGTGACAGTGACCCCAGTTTGGTGACAGTGACCCCAGGTTGGTGACAGTGACCCCAGGGACAGTGACAGTGACCCCAAGATCAGTGACAGTGACCCCAGGGGTGGTGACAGTGACCCCCAGGTTGGTGACAGTGACCCCAGGGACAGTGACAGTGACCCCAAGATCAGTGACAGTGACCCCAGGGGTGGTGACAGTGACCCCAGGGACATCCCCTGGCAGTGCTGGTGGCAGTGCCACCCCTCCGGTGCCAGTGCCACCCTGCCGGTGCCAGTGTCACTTCAGGGGTGCCAGTGCCACCCCTGCGGTGCCCGTGCCACCCCCTGGGTGCCAGTGACAGTGCCAATGACCAGGACAGTGCCAGTGCCACCTCTCTGGTGCCAGTGCCACCCCACAGGTTCCAATGACCAGGACAGTGCCAGTGCCACCCTGCCGGTGCCAATGTCACTTCAGGGGTGCCAGTGCCACCACACAGGTGCCAGTGCCACCCTGCCGGTGCCAGTGACCAGGACAGTGGCAGTGCCACCCCTGCGGTGCCAGTGCCACCCTGCCGGTGCCAGTGACCAGGACAGTGGCAGTGCCACCCCTGCGGTGCCAGTGCCACCCTGCCGGTGCCAATGACCAGGACAGTGGCAGTGCCACCCCTGCGGTGCCCGTGCCACCCCTCCGGTGCCAGCGTCCCCGTGTGCCCGTGTCCCCGCAGGCGCTGGACCTGCAGCGTCCCATCGACAAGCGCGTGTACAAGGGCACGCAGCCCACGTGCCACGACTTCAACCAGTTCACGGCGGGCACCGAGACCCTGGCGCTGCTCGTCGGCTTCTCGGCCGGGCAGGTGCAGTACCTGGACCTGGCCAAGAAGGAGAGCGCCGGGCGGCTCTTCAACGAGGAGGTCGGGGACACCGGGGACACCTCGGGGACACCGGGGACACCTTGGGGACATCAGGGACATTGGGGAGGCCTTGGGCACACCAGAGACATTGGGGAGGTCTCAGGGACACCGGGGACACCGGGGACACTGGGGACATCTTGGGGACACCGGGGACACCTTGGGGGCACCTCAGGGGCACCGGGGACACTGGGGACATCTTGGGGACACCGGGGACACCTCGGGGGCACCGGGGACATTGGGGAGGTCTCAGGGACACCAGGGAGGCCTTGGGGACTCCGGGGACACCTTGGGGACACCTCGGGGACACCTTAGGGACACCTTGGGGACTCCGGGGACACCTTGGGGACACCTTGGGGACACCTCGGGGACACCTTGGGGACACCTTGGGGACTCCGGGGACACCTTGGGGACACCAGGGATGCCTTGGGGACACCTCGGGGACTCCAGGGACACCTCAGGGACACCGGGGACACCTTGGGGACATCTTGGGGGCACCTCGGGGATGCCTCGGGGGCACCTCGGGGGCACCGGGGACACTGGGGACGCCTCGGGGACATTGGGGACACCGGGGACATTGGGGAGGCCTTGGGCACACCGGGGACACTGGGGACACCTGGGGGACATCTCGGGGGCACCGGGGACATTGGGGAGGCCTCAGGGACACCTCAGGGACACCAGGGACATCTCCAGGACACCGGGGACATTGGGGAGGCCTCAGGGACACCGGGGACACCTCGGGGACACCAGGAATGCCTTGGGGACACCTTGGGGACTCCGGGGACACCTCGGGGACACCTTGGGGACATCTTGGGGGCACCTCGGGGATGCCTCGGGGGCACCGGGGACATTGGGGAGGCCTCGGGGACTCCGGGGACACCTTGGGGACGCCTGGGGCATTGGGGACGCCTTGGGGACACCGGGGACACACCGGGGGACACCAGGGATACCTTGGGGACACCAGGGACATCGGGGACACCTCGGGGACACTTCAGGGACACCAGGGAGGCCTCGGGGACACCGGGAAACCTGGGGAGCTCTGTGGGACCAGCAGGGACACCATGGGACCACCAGGAAGCGCTTGAGATCCTCCATGGGACCAGTAGGGCCACCATAGGGCCGCCAGGAACCCATTAGGAGCCCCATGGGACCACCAGTAAGCCCATGGGAGCACCAGAACCTCCCCAGGGCCACCAGGAACCCCATGGGAGCACCAGAACCTCCCCAGAGCCACCAGGAACCCCTTGGGAGCTCTGTGGGACCACCAGGAACCCCTTGAGATCACCCATGGGACCACCAGGACCTCCCCAGGGCCACCATGAACGCCTCAGGATCCCCCATGGGACCACCAGGAACCCCTTGGGATCACCCATGAGACCAGTAGGGCCACCATAGGGCCACCAGGAACCCCTTGAGATCACCCATGGGACCACCAGGAACCCCTTGAGATCCCCTATAGAACCTCCAGGGCCACCAGGAACCCCTTGAGATCCCCTATGGGACCACGAGGGCCACCAGGAACCCCTTGAGATCCCCCATGGGATCACCAGGAGCCCCGTGGCTTCCTCCATAGGACCACGAGGGGCACCAGGAACCCCTTGAGATCCCCTATAGAACCTCCAGGGCCACCAGGAACCCCTTGAGATCCCCCATGGGACCAGTAGGGCCACCAGGAACCCCTTGAGATCACCCCATGGGATCCCCAGAACCTCCCCAGACCCACCACAACCCCTTCAAGACCCCCCATGGGACCACCAGAACCTCCCCAGGACCACCAGGAACGCCTTGGGACCACTAGGAACCCCTTGGGATCACCCGTGGGACCACCAGGAACCCCTCGAGATCCCCTGTAGGACCATCAGGAATCCCTTTAGATCCCCCATGGGACCACCAGGAACCCCTTGAGATCCCCCATGGGACCACGAGGGCCACCAGGAACCCCTTGACATCCCCCATGGGACCACGAGGGCCACCAGGAACCCCTTGAGATCCTCCATGGGACCACCAGGAACCCCTTGAGATCCCCTATGGAACCTCCAGGGCCACCAGGAACCCCTTTAGATCCCCCATGGGACCACCAGGAACCCCTTGAGATCCCCCATGGGACCACGAGGGCCACCAGGAACCCCTTGAGTTCCCCCATGGGACCACCAGGAACCCCTTGAGTTCCCCCATGGGACCACCAGGAACCCCTTGAGATCCCCCATGGGACACCAGGAACCCCTTGAGATCACCCATGGAACCTCCAGGGCCACCAGGAACCCCTTGAGATCCCCCATGGCACCACCAGGAACCCCTTGAGATCCCCCATGGGACCACCAGGGACACCAGGAACCCCTTGAGATCCCCCATGGCACCACCAGGACCTCCCCAGGGCCACCATGAATGCCTCAGGATCACCCATGGGACCACCAGGAACCCCTTGAGATCCCTCATGGGACCACCAGGAACCCCTTTAGATCCCCCATGGGACCACCAGGAACCCCTTGAGATCCCCCATGGGACCACCAGGGCCACCAGGAACCCCTTTAGATCCCCCATGGGACCACCAGGAACCCCTTGAGATCACCCATGGGACCCCCAGAACCTCCCCAGACCCACCACAAGACCCTCCACGGGACCACCCCCACCACCCCTTATTATTTTTTTTTTTTTCCTTTTTTAACCCCTTCAGCGCCTGATCGACAAGTCCAAGGTGACGCTGGTGCGGTGGCTGCCGGACACGGAGCGCCTGTTCCTGGCGTCGCACGCCAGCGGCCACCTGTACCTGTACGACGCGGAGCAGCCGTGCGGCGCCACCAGCCCGCAGTACACGCTGCTGACGCAAGGAGAAGGCTTCAGGGTCTTCTCCTGCAAGAGCAAGACGCCCCGGAACCCGCTGCTCAAGTGGGCCGTGGGCTCGGGGCCGCTCAACGAGTTCGCCTTCTCGCCGGACGGGCGCTCGCTGGCCTGCGTCAGCCAGGACGGCGTGCTGCGGGTGTTCCACTTCTCCTCCATGCTGCTGCAGGGCATGATGCGCAGCTACTTCGGGGGGCTGCTCTGCGTCTGCTGGAGCCCCGACGGCCGCTACGTGGTCACCGGCGGGGAGGACGACCTGGTGACCGTGTGGTCGTTCGCCGAGGGCCGGGTGGTGGCCCGAGGGCACGGCCACAAGTCGTGGGTGAACGCGGTGGCGTTCGATCCCTTCGCGCCGCCCGACGGGCAGGGGGACGGGCGCGGCGACGGCGCCGAGGACCCGCCGAGCGTCGCCTACCGCTTCGGCTCGGCCGGCCAGGACACGCAGTTCTGCCTGTGGGACCTCACCGAGGACGTGCTGGAGCCGCGGCCGCCGCTTCCCCGCTCCCGCCCCGCCGCCGCCGTTACCGGCGAGGAGCCGCCGCCGGCAGCAGCACCGGGACCGCCCCCGCCTTCCGTGCCGGGGCTGCCGCGCTCCCTGTCCCGCTCCAACAGCCTCCCGCAGCCCGGCGGGGGCCCCCAGATGTCGCCCCGCGTCCCGCCGGTGCTGAGCGCGGGGCGCTTCGCCACGCTGACCCTGCGCGACCCCCGAGGGGCGGCCGAGAAGGAGCACAAACGTTACCACAGCCTGGGCAACATCAGCCGGGGAGGAGGAGGAGGAGGGGGCGGCAATAACGGCGAGAAGCCCCCTCCCCAAAGCGGGCCGGGGTCGCGGGGAGGGTCCCTGGACTCGGCCAAGGTGCTGGGCACGGCGCTGTGCCCGCGGCTGCACGAGGTGCCGCTGCTGGAGCCGCTGGTGTGCAAGAAGATCGCCCAGGAGAGGCTGACGGTGCTGCTCTTCCTGGAGGATTGCATCGTGACGGCGTGCCAGGAGGGGCTCATCTGCACCTGGGCACGGCCCGGGGTCTCTGTGAGTGCGGGGAGGGGGCTCCGAGGGGATTTGGGGGGGTTTTGGGGGGTTTAGAATAGATTTGGGGTGTTTGAGGGGGGATTTGGGGTGTCAGGATCTCCAGTTTGGTATGGTGACAGCTGCCAGGAGGGGCTCATCTGCACCTGGGCACAGCCCGGGGTCTCTGTGAGTGCGGGCAGGGGGCTCCGAGGGGATTTGGGGGGGTTTGGGGGGGTCTCATACAGGATTTGGGGTGTTTGAGGGGGGATTTGGGGTGCCAGGATCTCCAGTTTGGTATGGTGACAGCTGCCAGGATGGGGCTCATCTGCACCTGGGCACGGCCCGGGGTCTCTGTGAGTGCGGGCAGGGGGCTCCGAGGGGATTTGGGGGGGTTTATGGGGGATTTGGGGTGTTTGAGGGGGGTTTTAGGGGGTCTGGGATGGGGTTTGAGGGGGGATTTGGGGTGCCAGGAGCTCCAGGTGTGTATGGTGACAGCTGCCAGGAGGGGCTCATCTGCACCTGGGCACGGCCCGGGGTCTCTGTGAGTGCGGGGAGGGGGCTCCGAGGGGATTTGGGGGGATTTTGGGGGGGTCTCATACAGGATTTGGGGGGATTTTGGGGGGGTCTCATACAGGATTTGGGGGGGTTTTGGGGGGTCTCATACAGGATTTGGGGTGTTTGAGGGGGGATTTGGGGTGCCAGGATCTCCAGTTTGGTATGGTGACAGCTGCCAGGATGGGGCTCATCGGCACCTGGGTGCAGCCGGGGGTCTCTGTGAGTGCGGGGAGGGGGCTCCGGGGGGATTTGGGGGGTCCTGGAGGGGATTTGGGGTGCCCTGGATGGGATTTGGGGTAGTTCTCGGGGGATTTGGGCTGATTTTGGGGGGATTTGGGGGTGCCAGCATCACCTGGACCATATTGTGACAGTCTGTCGCGACGGGCTCGTCCGTCCCCGGGGATAACCCGGGGGTCCCCGTGAGTCTGGGGGCGTCCCAGAGGGGTTTTGGGGTGGTTTTGGGGGGTTTTGGGGTGTCCTGTCGAGGGTTTTGGGGTGGTTTTGGGGGGATTTGGGGTGTCCTGCGAGGGTTTTGGGGTGGTTTTGGGGGGATTTGGGGTGTCCTGCGAGGGTTTTGGGGTGGTTTGGGGGGGGATTTGGGGTGTCCTGTCGAGGGTTTTGGGGGGTTTTGGGGGGGATTTGGGGTGTCCTGTCGAGGGTTTTGGGGGGTTTTGGGGGATTTGGGGTGTCCTGCGCGGGTTTTGGGGTGGTTTTGGGGGGATTTGGGGTGTCAGGGAGGGTTTTGGGGGGATTTGGCGTGTCCGGGAGGGGATCTGGGGAGATTTCGGGGCTCTTGGAGGAGCTCGTCTGGAGCAGGTTTGTATCGCGATATCGCGATAGTCCCTCGTGACAGGCTCCTTTGTCCCCGTGGGTCCCCGTGAGTCTCGGGGCGCCCGGGATGGGATTTGGGGTGTCCGGGTTGAATTTTTGGGGACAAATGGTGGATTTTGGGGACAAACCGCGGATTTTGGGGACGCAAACCGCGGATTTTGGGGACAAATCTCGGATTTTGGGGACACAAACCGCGGATTTTGGGGACAAATCACGGATTTTGGGGACAAACCGCGGATTTTGGGGACACAAACCGCGGATTTTGGGGACAAACCGCGGATTTTGGGGACAAATCGCGGATTTTGGGGACACAAACCGCGGATTTTGGGGACAAATCGTGGATTTTGGGGACAAATCGCTGATTTTGGGGACAAATCTCGGATTTTGGGGACACAAACCGCGGATTTTGGGGACAAACCGCGGATTTTGGGGACACAAACCGCGGATTTTGGGGACACAAACCGCGGATTTTGGGGACAAACCACGGATTTTGGGGACACAAATCGCGGATTTTAGGGAATCCCCCGGGTGTCCCCGCGGTGACGTCACAGGGCGTGGCGTGTGTCCCCTCCCCCCGCGGTGACACCGCTGTCCCCTCCCCCTGCAGGGCCTGTCCTCGCAGAACGGCGGCTCCCCGAGTGGCACCGTGGTGTAGCTGTCACCTGTGCCACCTCCCGGGTCACCTGTGCCACCCGCTAGGACACGCTGGTGTCACCTGTGTCACCTCCCAGGTCACCTGTGCCACCCTCCAGGACAGCAGTGTCACCCGTGTCACCCATGGGTGTCACCTCCAGGACAGCAGTGTCACCTGTGCCACCCTCCAGGACACGCCGGTGTCACCTGTGTCACCCGTGGGTGTCACCTCAAGGACACGCCGGTGTCACCTGTGCCACCCTCCAGGACAGCAGTGTCACCTGTGCCACCCTCCAGGACACGCCGGTGTCACCCGTGTCACCCGTGGGTGTCACCTCCAGGACAGCAGTGTCACCCTCCAGGACACGCCGGTGTCACCTGTGTCACCCGTGCCACCCTCCAGGACGCGCTGGTGTCACCCGTGGGTGTCACCTCCAGGACTCCCATGTCACCCTCCAGGACACGCTGGTGTCACCTGTGTCACCTCCCGGGTCGCCCGTGTCACCTGTGTCACCTGTGCCACCCTCCAGGACACACCGGTGTCACTTGTGTCACCCGTGGGTGTCACCTCCAGGACAGCAGTGTCACCTGTGTCACCCTCCAGGACACGCCGGTGTCACCCGTGTCACCCGTGGGTGTCACCTCCAGGACTCCCATGTCACCCTCCAGGACACGCTGGTGTCACCTGTGTCACCTCCTGTGTCACCTGTGCCACCCTCCAGGACACACCAGTGTCACTTGTGTCACCCGTGGGTGTCACCTCAAGGACAGCAGTGTCACCCTCCAGGACGCGCCGGTGTCACCCGTGTCACCCGTGGGTGTCACCTCCCGGGTCACCTGTGCCACCCTCCAGGACACGCTGGTGTCACCTGTGTCACCCGCAGTGCCACCCCCGTACTACTGAGCCCCCCCCCGGCACTGTCCCCGCGGTGGCACCGCTGTCCCCAAGGGTGGCACCGCCCCCGAGGGTGGCACCGCTGTCCCTTTGTCCCCGAGGGTGGCACTGTCCCCTCCCCCCCCCCCCGTGCCTTTGTCACTTTATTGTCCCCGCGGGGTCACCGCGTGTCCCCTCCCCCCCCTTATTTATACTAAAGAGACTTTTTGGCACCCGGGTGGCACCGAGGGGACACGGGGGGGACAGCGCCGGGTGGCACTCGGGGACAGTTTGGGGACACGCTGGGTGGCACTTGGGGACACCTGGATGGACTGGGGACACGCTGGGTGGCACAGGGATGGATGGGGACACGGGGGTGGCATCTGGGGACAGTTTGGGGACAGTGGGTGGCACCTGGGGACAGAATGGGGACACGGGGGTGGCATCTGGGGACAGTTTGGGGACACGCTGGGTGGCACTTGGGGATGGAATGGGGACACTGGGTGGCACCTGGGGACAGGCTGGGGACGTGCCAGTGGGACAGGAATGGAGTGGTGACACTGGGTGGCACTTGGGGACAGTTTGGGGACACAGGGGTGGCACAGGGATGGACTGGGGACACTGGGTGGCACCTGGGGACAGTTTGGGGACACAGGGGTGGCACTTGGGGACGGACTGGGGACACAGGGGTGGCACTTGGGGACGGACTGGGGACACAGGGGTGGCACTTGGGGACGGATTGGGGACACTGGGTGGCACTTGGGTACAGAACGGGGACACGCTGGGTGGCACTTGGGGACAGTTTGGGAGACTGGGTGGCACCTGGGGACAGTTTAGGGACACAGGGGTGGCACAGGGATGGATGGGGACACTGGGTGGCACTTGGGGACAGCCTGGAGACACTGGGTGGCATTTGGGGACAGTTTGGGGACACTGGGTGGCACCTGGGGACAGTTTGGGGACACGCTGGGTGGCACAGGGATCGACTGGGGACACTGGGTGGCACCTGGGGACAGGCTGGAGACACAGGGGTGGCACAGGGGGACAATTTGGAGACATGGGGTGGCAGGAGGGGACTCGGGGACAATTTGGGGACACGTGGGTGGCACTGGGGACAGTTTGGGGACACGGTGGGCAGAACAGGGGACACAGGGACAGCTTGGGGACATGGGGATGGCACAGAGGAACAGTTTGGGGACACGGGGGTGGCACTCGGGGACAATTTGGGGACACGGCGGTGACACTTGGGGACAATTTGGGGACAGGGCGGTGGCAGGAGTGGACTCAGGGACAATTTGGGGACATGGGGGTGGCACCTGGGGACATTTGGGGACAATTTGGGGACAGGGCGGTGACAGGAGGGGACACAGGGACACTTCGGGGACACGTGGGTGACACTCGGGGACAGTTTGGGGACACGTGGGTGGCAGGAGGGGACTCAGGGACGTTTTGGGGACATGGGGGTGGCACTTGGGGACAATTTGGGGACACGGGGGTGACACTCGGGGACAATTTGGGGACACGGGGGTGACACTTGGGGACATTTTGGGGACACGGCGGTGGCAGGAGGGGACTCAGGGACAATTTGGGGACACGTGGGTGGCACTTGGGGACATGAGGACATTTGGGGATGGGGATGTGACACTCGGGGACAATTTGGGGACCGTGGGGGTGGCACAGGGGGACATTTTGGGGACATGGGGGTGACACTTGGGGACAGTTTGGGGACACGGTGGTGGCAGGAGGGGACATGAGGACATTTGGGGATGGGGATGTGACACTCGGGGACAATTTGGGGACGTTGGGGGTGGCACAGGGGGACAATTTGGGGACACGTGGGTGACATTTGGGGACACGGGGGTGGCACTCGGGGACATTTTGGGGACACGGCGGTGGCAGGAGGGGACTCGGGGACAATTTGGGGACACGGGGGTGGCACTTGGGGACATTTTGGGGACACGTGGGTGACATTTGGGGACATGAGGACATTTGGGGATGGGGATGTGACACTCGGGGACAATTTGGGGACACGGCGGTGGCACAGGGGGACATTTTGGGGACTCGGGGACAATTTGGGGACACGGGGGTGGCACAGGGGGACATTTTGGGGACTCGGGGACATTTTGGGGACTCGGGGACAATTTGGGGACACGTGGGTGACACTTGGGGACAGTTTGGGGACAGTTGGGGACACGGCGATGGCACAAACACAACTTTATTCTCATCCTCCCCCCCCGGGGGCGTCACAAACCGGGGGGGGCGGAATTTGGGGAGGGGGCGCCCCCCGGGGGGGGGGGGAAGGGGGCGGGGCATAAATAAGGGGAGGGGTCCGCAGTGCAAAGTCCCTACAAATAAATTACTAATGGGGGGGGCGGGGAGAGACCCCCACCCTTTATTTGGGGGGGGGGGGTCAAGGGGGAGACCCCCACCCTTTATTTGGGGAGGGGTCAAGGGGGAGACCCCCACCCTTTATTTTGGGGGGGGTCAAGGGGGAGACCCCCACCCTTTATTTGGGGAGGGGTCAAGGGGAGACCCCCACCCTTTATTTTGGGGGGGGTCAAGGGGGAGACCCCCACCCTTTATTTGGGGAGGGGTCAAGGGGGAGACCCCCACCCTTTATTTGGGGGGGGTCAAGGGGGAGACCCCCACCCTTTATTTGGGGGGGCGGGGAGAGACCCCCACCCTTTATTTGGGGGGGGTCGCATCCCGCTGCCCCTCGGGGAGGGGTCATGGGGGCAGCGGGGAGACCCCTCCCCAAATTATTGGGGTGGGGGGAAGGGGACACGCGCGTTGTGGGGACTGGGGGGATTTTTTTTTGGGGAGGGGTCTTGGATTTGGGGACCCCCCCCCCCAGTCCCTGGTGGCATTTTTTTTTGGGGGGGGGGTCCCGTGATTTTGGGGGGGGGTCTCGGGGGATTCCAGTGGGATTTTTGATTTTTGGGGGGGGGGGGGGTCCGATGGGATTTTGGGGAGGGGTCTCGGATTTGGGGAACCCCCCTCAGTGTCCGGTGCGATTTTTTGGGGAGGGGGAGTCTGTGATTTTGGGGAGGGGTCTCGGATTTGGGACCCCCCCCCCACTCTCAGTGCTCGGTGGGACTTTTTGGGAGGGGTCCGGTGGGATTTTGGGGAGGGGGTCTCGGATTTGGGGACCCCCCCCAAGTGCCTGGTGCGATTTTTGGGGAGGGGTCTCGGGGGATTCCGGTGGGATTTTGGGGAGGGTCTCGGATTTTGGGGGAAGGGGTCCGGTGGATTTTGGGGAGGGGTCTCGGATTTGGGGATTTCCCCCCCCCCCCTTCAGTGTCCGGTGCGATTTTTTGGGGGGGGGTCCCGTGATTTTGGGGAGGGGTCTCAGATTTTGGGGGAGTCCGGTGGGATTTTGGGGAGGAGGTCTCGGATTTTGGGGAGGGGTCTCGGATTTGGGGACCCCCCCCCCCCCCCGTCCTCAGTGCCCGGTGGTATTTTGGGGAGGGGGTCTCGGATTTTGGGGGGTTCCAGTGAGATTTTGAAGGGGGGGGGTCTTGGATTTGGAGGGTTCCGGTGCGATTCTGGGGAGGGTCCCGTGATTTTGGGGAGGCGTCCGGTGGGATTTTTGGGGAGGGGTCTTGGGGGCGATTTTGGGGGGAGTTCCCGTGATTTTGGGGGGGGGGGTTCCAGTGGGATTTTGGGGAGGGGGTCTCGGATTTGGGGACCCCCCCCCCAAGTGTCCGGTGAGATTTTGGGGAGGGGGTTTCGGATTTTGGGGGGGTTCCAGTGGGATTTTGGGGAGGGGGTCTCGGATTTTGGGGAGGGGGTCTCGGATTTGGGGCCCCCCCCCCCACAAGTGTCCGGTGCGATTTTGGGGAGGGGGTCTCGGATTTTGGGGAGGGGGTCTCGGATTTGGGGACCCCCCCCCCCACAAGTGTCCGGTGCGATTTTGGGGAGGGGGTTTCGGATTTTGGGGAGGGGTCTCTGTACAGGGTCACCCCCCCGTGGCAAAGGGGGGCTCAAGTGCAACAAACGGGAGTCGGGGACACCTCAGGGACACCTTGGGGACACTTTGGGGACACCTCGGGGACACCTCGGGGACACCTTGGGGACACCTTGGTGACACTTTGGGGACACCTTGGGGACACTTTGGGGAATTAGGGGGGGGTCCCGGGGGGCGCGGGCGGGGGGCGCAGGCCGGCGGCGCAGAGCAGCAAACAGTCCTTGGTGGCACCGGGGTGTGGCACCTGGGGACAGCGACACTTGTCACCGTCGGTGTCACTCTGTCATTGTCACCATCATTGTCACCGTCGGTGTCACTCCGTCATTGTCACCGTCGGTGTCACCGTCATTGTCACCGTCGGTGTCACTCCGTCATTGTCACCGTCATTGTCACCGTCATTGTCACCGTCATTGTCACCGTCGGTGAAACCATCATTGTCACCGTCATTGTCACCGTTATTGTCACCGTCATTGTCACCGTCGGTGTCACCGTCATTGTCACCGTTATTGTCACCGTCATTGTCACCGTCGGTGTCACCGTCATTGTCACCGTCATTGTCACCGTCGGTGTCACTCCGTCATTGTCACCGTCGGTGTCACCATCATTGTCACCGTCATTGTCACCGTCATTGTCACCATCATTGTCACCGTCATTGTCACCGTCGGTGTCACTCCGTCATTGTCACCGTCATTGTCACCGTCATTGTCACCGTCATTGTCACCGTCGGTGTCACTCCGTCATTGTCACCGTCGGTGTCACCGTCATTGTCACCGTTATTGTCACCGTTGGTGTCACTCCGTCATTGTCACCATCATTGTCCACCGTCATTGTCACCGTCATTGTCACCGTCATTGTCACCGTCATTGTCACCACACCTTCCCCCCCACGCCGTGCCACCCTCCCAGGTCCCCTCAGGGTGGTGGCACCTCCGCGTTGGGGACATGGGGACACGGCGGTGGGCGCTGTCCCCCAAGGGTGGCGCTGTTGTCCCCCTAGGGTGGTGGCGTTGGGTGGTGGCAGTGCCCAGGGGTGGCCCGGCCGCGCTTGTCACCTGCCCGGGGTTGGTGGCCTTGGGGACACGGCCGGGGTGGCAGCAACACGGGTGGGGGTGGCAGTGACAGGGGGTGACAGTGGCTGGGGGTGGCAGGGGTGGCCTTGGGGACATGGCCGGGGTGGCAGTGACAGGGGGTGGCAGTGGCAGGGGTGGCCCTGGGGACATGGCCGGGGTGGCAGTGACAGGGGGTGACAGTGGCTGGGGGTGGCAGGGGTGGCCTTGGGGACATGGCTGGGGTGGCAGTGACAGGGGGGTGGCAGTAGCGGGGGTGGCCCTGGGGACATGGCCGGGGTGGCAGTGACAGGGGGTGACAGGGGTGGCCTTGGGGACATGGCCGGGGTGGCAGTGGGTGGCAGTGGCAGTGGCAGGGTGGCAGTGGCAGTGGGTGGCAGTGGCAGTGGCAGGGTGGCAGTGGCAGTGGGTGACAGTGGCAGTGGGTGGCAGTGGCAGTGGGCGGCAGTGGCAGTGGGTGGCAGTGGCAGGGTGGCAGTGGCAGGGTGGCAGTGGCAGGGTGGCAGTGGGTGGCAGTGGCAGTGGGTGACAGTGGCAGGGTGGCAGTGGCAGTGGGTGGCAGTGTCAGGGTGGCAGTGGCAGTGGCAGTGGGTGGCAGTGGGTGACAGTGGCAGTGGCAGGGTGGCAGTGGCAGTGGGTGGCAGTGGGTGGGAGTGGCAGTGGGTGGCAGTGGCAGTGGGTGGCAGTGGGTGACAGTGGCAGTGGCAGGGTGGCAGTGGCAGTGGGTGGCAGTGGGTGGCAGTGACAGTGGCAGTGGGTGACAGTGGCAGTGGCAGGGTGGCAGTGGGTGGCAGTGGCAGGGTGACAGTGGCAGTGGCAGTGGCAGGGTGGCAGTGGCAGTGGGTGGCAGTGGCAGGGTGGCAGTGGCAGTGGGTGGCAGTGGCAGTGGGTGGCAGTGGCAGTGGGTGGCAGTGGCAGTGGCAGGGTGGCAGTGGGTGGCAGTGGCAGTGGCAGTGGGTGGCAGTGGGTGACAGTGGCAGTGGGTGGCAGTGGCAGGGTGGCAGTGGCAGTGGGTGGCAGTGGGTGGCAGTGGCAGTGGGTGACAGTGGCAGTGGGTGGCAGTGGCAGGGTGGCAGTGGCAGTGGGTGGCAGTGTCAGGGTGGCAGTGGCAGTGGGTGACAGTGGCAGTGTCAGGGTGACAGTGGCAGTGGGTGGCAGTGGCAGTGGCAGTGGGTGACAGTGGCAGTGGGTGGCAGTGGCAGGGTGGCAGTGTCAGGGTGGCAGTGGGTGGCAGTGTCAGGGTGGCAGTGGGTGGCAGTGGCAGTGGCAGTGGGTGGCAGTGGGTGACAGTGGCAGTGGGTGGCAGTGGCAGGGTGGCAGTGGCAGTGGGTGGCAGTGGGTGGCAGTGGCAGTGGGTGACAGTGGCAGTGGGTGGCAGTGGCAGGGTGGCAGTGGCAGTGGGTGGCAGTGTCAGGGTGGCAGTGGGTGGCAGTGGCAGGGTGGCAGTGGCAGGGTGGCAGTGGCAGTGGGTGGCAGTGGCAGTGGGTGACAGTGGCAGTGGGTGGCAGTGGCAGGGTGGCAGTGGCAGTGGCAGGGAGTGACAGGGACAGCAGGGGTGGCAGGAGGTGACAGGAGGTGGTGGCAGTGACAGGGATGGCACTAGCAGGACATGGCCAGGGGGGTGACGGGGGTGACGGGCGGTGACAATGACAGTGGCAGGGGATGGCAGGGGGTGACAGGGGGTGACAATGGCGATGCCAGGGGTGACAATGGGTGACAATGGCAATGCCAGGGGATGGCTCAGGTGACAATGGGTGACACGGTGACAGTGACAGTGACACAGGTGACAGTGACACAGCCCCACATACCCGGGCCCAGAGCAGCAGGTGCCGGGACAGGGGTGGCAATGGGTGACAATGGGTGACAATGGGGGACAATGGCAATGCCAGGGGGTGACAGGGATGGCAGGGGTGGCACAGGTGACAATGGGTGACAATGGCAATGCAGGGGTGGCTCAGGTGACAGTGACAGTGACACGGTGACAGTGACACAGCCACACATACCGGGCCCAGAGCAGCAGGGCCGGGACAGGGGGTGACAATGGGTGACAATGGCAATGCCAGGGGGTGACAGGGATGGCAGGGGTGGCAGGGGGTGACAGTGGGTGACAATGGCAATGCCAGGGGGTGGCTCAGGTGACAATGGGTGACACGGTGACAGTGACACAGCCCACACACCCGGGCCCAGAGCAGCAGGGGCCGGGACAGGGGGTGACAGTGGCAATGCCAGGGGATGGCAGGGGGTGGCACAGGTGACAATGGGTGACGGTGACACAGGTGACAGTGACAGAGCCCCACATACCGGGCCCAGAGCAGCAGGTGCCGGGACAGGGGATGCAGGGGGTGACAATGGGTGACAATGGCAGCGCCAGGGGGTGACAGGGATGGCAGGGATGGCAGGGGGTGGCACAGGTGACAATGGGTGACACGGTGACAGTGACACAGCCCCACATACCCGGGCCCAGAGCAGCAGGTGCCGGGACAGGGATGGCAGGGGGTGACAATGGGTGACAATGGCAATGCCAGGGTGGTGACAGGGATGGCAGGGATGCAGGGATGGCAGGGGGTGGCACAGGTGACAATGGGTGACAGTGACACAGGTGACAGTGACACAGCCCCACATACCCGGGCCCAGAGCAGCAGGTGCCGGGACAGGGGCAGCCCCAGGGGGGAGCGGAAAAGCCGGGGCGTGGCTGCGGAGAGAGCACAGAGCGTCAGCCCCCCCAAATCACCCCAAAATCACCCCAAAATCACCCAAAAAATCACCCCAAAAAACAAAAAAAAAACCCAAAAAACCCCAAAATCCCCCCCAAAAACGCCCCCTTACCTCCGCGGGGGGGGCCGCGATGGGGGGGGGCTGCCCCGCATCTCCTGAAAGGGAAATTTGGGGAGGGGGGGGCTCGGTCAGGGTTGGACCCACCCAAAATTTTCTGGGAGCCCCCAGCGCCCCAATTTGGGGAGGGGGGGTTTGGGCAGGTTGGACCCCATAAAAAATATTGGGGACCTGTTTTGTGGGGGGGGGGTCTCAGATTTGGGGGGTCCGGTGGGATTTTGGGGGGGGGGGGTCTCAGATTTGGGGGGGTTTCTTCCCCCCCGCAGCCACAAATTTGGGGAGGGGCGATGTCCTGGACCCCCCCCCCCATGGAGATTTTGGGGTTCAGAAGGGGGAGACGGGTTCCTGCCCCCCCCCCCAAAAAAAAAAACAAACAACAAAATATTTTAATATTTTGGGGAGGGGGCGAGGGGGGGACCTGAGGAATTTTTGGTGACAATCCGGGGTGTCCCCAAGGATTTTTGGGGGGACCTTTGGGATTTTGGGACATTCCGGGGTGTCCCCAAGGATTTTGGGGCGGGGGGTCACAGGGATTTGGGGGACATTCCTGGAGTGTCCCAAATGATTTTGGGGGGGGTCACTTGGATTTTGGGGACATTCCGGGGGATCACTGGGGTTTTTTGGGGATTTTTTTGGGGGCTTTCCCAAGGATTTTGGGGGGAGTCATTGAGATTTTGGGGACATTTCCGGGGGTGTCCCATGGATTTTTGGGGGGGGTCTTGCCTTGCAGCAGGGGGGCCCGGGGGGTCACTGGGATTTTGGGGTGTCCCATTGATTTTTGGGGGGGGGTCATTGAGATATTTTAGGAGATTCTTGGGGGTGTCACTGGATTTTTTTGGGGAGGGGTCTTGCCTTGGGGTGGGGGCGGGCCGGGGCCCGGGGGGTCGCTGGGATTTTTTTGGGGGGGGATCACTGGATTTTGGGGGGTCATTAGGATATTTTGGGGAGGGGTCCTTGCTTGGGAGGGGGGGCGGCCCCGGCCCGGGGGGGTCGCTCTGCAGCCGCCGCAGTTTCGCTTCCAGTTCCAGGTTGCGGCTCTCGGCCTCCTGCAGCCGCCTGCGGCGAGGGGACACTTGGGGACACTTGGGACAGCGCGGGGACACCCCCGGACCCCCTCCCGGTCCCGCTGTCCCCTTTCGGTCCCGTTTTCCCCGCGCTGTCCCGCTGTCGCCGCACTGTCCCGCTCTTCTGGTCCGCTGTCCCCACCCGGTCCCGCTGTCCCCCGTTGTCCCCCCGTTGTCCCTCCGCTGTCCCCGCTGTCCCGTTCCGTACCGGGCCAGCCCGCTGTCCCGCTGTCCCCCCGCTGTCCCCTCATTGTCCCCGCTGTCCCGTTCCGTACCGGGCCAGCCCGCTGTCCCGCTGTCCCTGGTGTCCCCCGGTGTCCCCTCGCTGTCCCCACTGTCCCCGGTGTCCCGTTCCGTACCGGGCCAGCCCTGTCCCGCTGTCCCCGGTGTCCCCCCCGGTGTCCCCTCGCTGTCCCTCCCCACTGTCCCGCTGTCCTGTTCCGTACCGGGCCAGCCCGCTGTCCCGCTGTCCCCTCCTGGCCCCGCTGTCCCCTCATTGTCCCCGCTGTCCCCGCTGTCCCGTTCCGTACCGGGCCAGCCCCTGTCCCGCTGTCCCCTCGTTGCCCCTGCTGTCCCCTCATTGTCCCGCTGTCCCCCCCGCTGTCCCCCGCTGTCCCGTTCTGTACCGGGCCAGCCCCTGTCCCCGCTGTCCCCTCCTGGTCCCGTTGTCCCCCCGCTGTCCCCGCTGTCCCCCGCTGTCCCCGCGCTGTCCCCTTAGTGTCCCCGCTGTCCCCTCCCGGTCCCGCTGTCCCCGCTGTCCCCTCCGCTGTCCCGTTCCGTACCGGGCCAGCCCTGTCCCGCTGTCCCCGGTGTCCCCCCTCTGTCCCCTCCCGGTCCCGTTGTCCCCCCGCTGTCCCCTCGTTGTCCCCTCATTGTCCCCGGTGTCCCGTTCCGTACCGGGCCAGCCCTGTCCCGCCGCCCGCAGCTTGCCGAGCTCCCGCCTCCAGCTCCTCCGCCCGCGCCGCTCCTGGCCAGCGCTCCCGCAGCTCGGCACCGACTCCGGCACGCCGGCACCGACACCGGCACCGCGGGCACCGCGGGCACCGCCACCGGCAACCGCCGACATCCGACACCGGCACCGACACCGGCACCGCCGCCGGCACCGCCACCGGGGCCGCCACCGGGGCCGCCACCGACACCTGCGGAACGGCGGCTGCATGGGGACACCCGAACCGGGACCCGGAACCGGCACTGACCCCGAACCAGGATCCCGAACCGGACACCCGAACCGGGCACTGATCCTGAACCGGACACGCCCCCGAACCGGGACCCCCTGGGATGGCCGGGACACCCGAACCGGGACACCCGACCGGGCACTGACCCCGAACCGGGACCCCCGAACCGGACACCCGAACCGGGCACTGATCCTGAACCGGGACCCCCCGAACCGGACCCCTGGGATGCCGGGACTCCCGAACCGGGACCCCCGGACCGAGCACTGACCCCGAACCGGGATCCCCCGAACCGGCACTGACCCGAACCGGGACACCCGAACCGGGATCCCCGAACCGGGTACGACCCGAACCCGGGCACTGATCCTGAACCGGACCACCCCCGAACCGAGACCCCCGAACCGAGACACCCCAAATTGGGACCCCCCCCCAACCAGGACCCCCGAACCGGGACCCCCGGATTGCCGGGACCCCCCGAACCAGGCACTGACCCCGAACCGGGACCCCCCGAACCGGGACCCCCCGGACCGGGGCACTGACCCCAAACTGGACCCCGGATTCGGACCCCTCCCCGGGACCCCCTTTTCCCCTCATCGACACCGAAATTTCCCGAAATTCCCGAAATCCCGAAATTCCGGGACTTCGCGACCCCTCCCCATCACCCCCCGCCCTCCTCCCCGAATTCCGGTCCCCCCCCACGTACGGCGCGTTCCCGGGGGCGCTCCGTGCCCGGGGGGGCGTCCTGGGGGGGACCCCCTTGGCCGGGGGGGGTCCTGGGCTGGGGGCGCCGTGGGGGGGGCAGGGACCCCTTTTTGGGGAGGGGGTCCGCGGGTTGTGGGCGGGGGCGGGGCTTTGGGTGGGAGGTGGGATTCTTGGGGGGGCTCCCCTCGGGCTGGGGGGCGGCGATTTTCGGGGAGGGGGCGTCCTCGGGCGTGGGGGTGCCCTTTTCGGGCGAGGGTCTCTTGTGGGGTGAGGTCCCTTGTGGGGCGGGGGTCCCGTGAGTTCCGAGCTCCCCGTGGGTGGGGGGGGTCCTTTTTGGGGGGGCCCCTCCATCATGGGGGTCCCGTGGGGCGGGGGGGGCTCTTTTTGAGGGGGGGGTCCCGGGGGTGGGGGCGTCGCCTTGCGGGGGGGGGGTCGCTATGGCCAAGGGGTCCCGGTGCCCGGGGGGGTCCCGACTCGGGGGGGGTCCCCCACTCCCCCTCCGGCTCCATGCCGCGTCCTGGTCCCACTCCTCATCCTCCTCCTCCTCCTCCTCCTCTTCCTCGTCCCTGAAAACGGCGCGGGGGTCACCTGGAGACCCCCCCCCCCATTTCCATTGTGCCCCCAGACCCCTCAGGACCCCCAGAGCGCCCCCAAACACCCCTCAGCGCCCCAGACCCACCCCTGTCCCTCTGATGCCCCCAGACCCCCAGACCCCCCCGGACCCCGAATTCCCCCCTGGTCCCCCAAACTCCCTCAGACCCCCCCTCTCCCAATCCCTCTTACGCCCCAGACCCCCCTGACGCCCCAGACCCTGTGACCCCCCCCCCCCAGACCACCCTGGACCCCAAAACCCCAGACCCCAAACCCTCCCGTCCCGCTCTCGATCCCCGGATCCCCCCGGTGCCCTGACGCCCCCAGACCCTCTGACCCCCCCCCAGACCCTCCTGGACCTCAAACCCCCCAGATCCCCCAGATCCCCGGGCCTTCTCACGACCCCAGACCCCTCTGACGCCCCCAGACCCCCCGTTCTCTTTGCCGCCCCCAGACCCCTCCTGTATCTCTGACCCCCCCCCCCCCCCAGACCCCCCCCGGTCCCTCTGACACCCCCAGACCCCCTGGACCCCTCCCAGACCCTCTGACCCCCCCCCCCAAAGCCCCCGGAGCCCCAGACCCCTCTGACCCTTCCAAGACCCTCAGACTCCCCAGAGCCCCCTGGACCCAGAACCCCCAGACCCCTCTGACCCTCCAGTTCCTCTGACGCCCCCAGACCCATTTGACCCCCCTGACCCCAATCCTCCAACCCCCATCCCCCCAGACCCAAAACACCCCCAATCTCTCTGACCCCCCCCAGACCCCTCTGACGCCCCCAGACCCAAAACACCCCCAGTCTCTCTGACCCCCCCAGACCCAAAACACCCCCAGTCTCTCTGACCCCCCAGACCCCTCTGACCCCCCCAGACCCAAAACACCCCAGTCTCTGATTCCCCCTGACCCCCCGGTCCCTCTGACGCCCCCCAGCCCCCCCGGCAGCCCCCAGACCCAAAACACCCCCAGTCTCTCTGACTCCCTCCTGACCCCCCCCGGCCCCTCTGACGCCCCCCAGCCCCCCCGGCAGCCCCCAGACCCACTCGTGCTCGCTGCGGGCGTACGAGTAGCCCACGAACGGAGGTGCAGCCCAGCTCGGGCGGCTCCGCGGCGCCCCCGGCGGCTCCTGCGGGGGAACAGGGTCAGCCTGACCCGGGTTAGTCCCGGGTTTATCCCGGGTTAATCCCGGGTCTGTCCTGGGTTTATACTGGATCTATGCCGGGTTAATCCTGGATTTATCCTGGTCTGTTTCTGGTTCATCCCTGGTCTATCCCGGGTTTATCCTGGGTTTATCCTGAATCTGTCCCGGGTTTATCCTGAATCTATCCGGGTTTATCCTGGAACTATCCGGGTTTATCCCGGGTTTAACCCCTCACTCACCGGCTGGCTCAGGCAATCCATCCCGGGTTTATCCCGGTTTATCCCGGTTTATCCCAGGTTTATCCCGGGTTTATCCCTCGCTCACCGGCTGGCTCAGGCAATCCATCCAGGTTTATCCCGGGTTTATCCCGGGTTTATCCCAGGTCTAATCCCGGGTTTATCCCGGGTTTGTCCCGGTTTATCCCTCGCTCACCGGCTGGCTCAGGCAATCCATCCCAGGTTTATCCCGGGTTTATCCCAGTTATCCGGTTTATCCCTCGCTCACCGGCTGGCTCAGGCAATCTATCCCGGTTTATCCCGTGTTTAACACCCTCGCTCACCGCTGGCTCAGGCAATCCATCCCAGGTTTATCCCGGGTTTATCCCAGGTTTATCCCGGGTTTGTCCCGTGTTTAACCCCTCGCTCACCGGCTGGCTCAGGCAATCCATCCCAGGTTTATCCAGGTTTAACCCCTCGCTCACCGGCTGGCTCAGGCAATCCATCCCAGGTTTATCCCGGGTTTATCCCAGGTTTATCCGGGTTTATCCCTCGCTCACCGCTGGCTCAGGCAATCTATCCGGGTTTATCCCAGGTTTAACCCCTCGCTCACCGGCTGGCTCAGGCAATCTATCCGGGATCCATCCCGGGTTTATCCCAGGTTTATCCCGGGTTTTATCCCGGATTTATCCCAGGTTTATCCCGTGTTTATCCCGTGTTTATCCCAGGTTTAACCCCTCGCTCACCGGCTGGCTCAGGCAATCCATCCCGGGTTTGTCCCGTGTTTAACCCCTCGCTCACCGGCTGGCTCAGGCAATCCATCCAGGTTTATCCCAGGTTTAACCCCTCACTCACCGGCTGGCTCAGGCAATCGTCCAGCACGTCGAAGTTGGAGTGTCGGCGGCGCCGGCGGCGCTGGGCGCGAAGGGGGCGGGGCAGCGGCGGAGCGCGCGCGCCAGCGCGTGCCCGCGAACAGCGGCAGCGCCCGGAAGTCGCGCGCGCCCCCGCGGCCCAGGCGCGCGCCCGGCGCGCACAGCAGGCCCCGCACGAGCGCGCGCGCGGCCGCGGGGACGGCCCGGGAGCCGCCGGGCCTTGGGGAGCGGCGCCGCCATCATCGTCACCATCGTCATCGTCATCGGTGTCGGGGCAGGTGCAGGTGGTCCTGGGGAGCGTGCGACCAGTAGGGCACCAGTGCGGTCCCAGTGCCACCCAGTACGGTCCAGTATCGACCAGTACGGGCCCAGCGCCACCCAGTGCCACCCAGTACGAGTCCCAGTATCGACCAGTACGGGCCCAGCGCCACCCAGTGCCACCCAGTATGGTCCCAGTATCGACCAGTACGGTCCCAGTATCGACCAGTACGGTCCCAGTGCCACCCAGTGCCACCCAGTACGGTCCCAGTATCGACCAGTACGGTCCCAGCGCCACCCAGTGCACCCAGTATGGTCCCAGTATCGACCAGTACGGGCCCAGCGCCACCCAGTGCCACCCAGTATGGTCCCAGTATCGACCAGTACGGTCCAGTATCGACCAGTACGGTCCCAGCGCCACCCAGTGCCACCCAGTATGGTCCAGTATCGACCAGTACGGTCCCAGTATCGACCAGTACGGTCCCAGTGCCACCCAGTGCCACCCAGTATGGTCCCAGTGCCACCCAGTGCCACCCAGTGCCAACCAGTATGGTCCCAGTGCCACCCAGTGCCACCCAGTGCCAACCAGTACGGTCCCCAGCGCCACCCAGTGCCTCCCAGTGCCAACCAGTATGGTCCCAGTATGGTCCCAGCGCCACCCAGTGCCTCCCAGTGCCAACCAGTACGGTCCCAGCGCCACCCAGTGCCACCCAGTGCCAACCAGTATGGTCCCAGTGCCACCAGTGCCACCCAGTATGGTCCAGTGCCACCCAGTGCCACCCAGTATAGTCCCAGTATCGACCAGTACGGTCCCAGTGCCCTCCAGTGCCTCCGAGTGCTGCCCAGTAGGTCCCAGTGCTGCCCAGTACGCTCCCAGTATGGTCCCAGTGCTGCCCAGTATGGTCCAGTGCTGCCCAGTACGGCCCCAGAGCCAAGCAGTATGGCCCAGTTCTTCCCAGTATCCTCCAGTGCCTCCCGGTGCCAACCAGTGCGGTCCAGTGCCTGCCAGTGCCGCCCGGTACGATCCAGTATCGACCAGTGCTGCCCAGTATGGCCCCAGTATCCCCCAGTGCTGCCCAGTGCCACCCAGTATGTCCCCAGTGCCGGCCAGTGCCTTCCAGTGTGTCCCCAGTGCTTCCCAGTATCTCCCAGTCTCTCCCAGCACCCTCCCAGTCACTCCCATTCTCCCCCATTCCTTCCAGTCCCTCCCAGTCCATCCAGTTCCCTCCCAGTCCATTCCAATTCCCTCCCAGTCCCTCCCATTCCCTCCCAGTCCATCCCAGTCTCTCCCAGTCCCTCCCAGTCCATTCCAAATCCTCCCAGTCCCTCCATTCCATCCCAGTCCCCCCCAGTCCCTCCCAGTCCATCCCAGTTCCCTCCCGTTTGTCCCAGTCTCTCCAGTCCCTCCCATTCCCTCCCAGTTTGTCCCATTCTCTCTCATTCCCCCCCATTCCCCTCCCAGTCCCTTCCAGTCGCTCCCATTCCCTCCCAGTCCATCCCAATTCCCTCCCAGTCTCTCCCAGTCCATTCCAATTCCCTCCCAGTCCATTCCAATTCCTCCCAGTCCCTCCCATTCCCCCCAGTCCCTCCCAGTTCCCTCCCAGTTTGTCCCAGTCGCTCCCAGTCTCTCCAGTCCCTCCCATTCCCTCCCAGTTTGTCCCATTCTCTCTCATTCCCCCCCATTCCCTCCAGTCGCTCCCAGTCCCCCCCAGTCCCTCCCAGTCCATCCCAGTTCCCTCCCAGTTTGTCCCAGTCGCTCCCAGTCCCTCCCAGTCCCCCCCATTCCCTCCCATTCCCCCCCAGTCCATCCCAATTCCCCCCAGTCGCTCCCAGTTCCCTCCCAGTCGCTCCCAGTCGCTCCCAGCGCGCACCTGGAAGTGCAGGATCTTGGCGTAGGTCTCGAGCACGGTGTCGGCGAAGAACGGGGGTCTCCCGTAGAACATCTCGTAGGCCAGGACCCCCAGCGCCCACCAGTCGCACTCGGGGCCGTACGACAGCGAGGGGTCCTCGACGGCCAGGAGCATCTCGGGGACAGGTAATCGGGGGTGCCCACGGCCACCGCCGAGCGCACTGGGGACAGCGGGGACAGTGGGGACAATGGGGACACCACTGGGGGGATTGGGGACATTGGGGGATTGGGGATGTTGGGCACATTGGGGACATCGGGGACATTAGGGGGATTGGGGACGTTGGGGGGATTGGGGACATTGGGGACACTGGGGACAGCAGGGACACCATTGGGGACATTGGGGACATTGGGGACAGGTAATCGGGGGTGCCCACGGCCACCGCCGAGCGCACCTGGGGACAGCGGGGACATTGGGGCCATTGGGGGGGATTGGGGACATTGAGGACATTGGGACATTGGGGACACTGGGGGGGATTGGGGACATTGAGGACATTGGGGACATTGGGGACACTGGGGGGATTGGGACATTGAGGACATTGGGGACGTTGGGGGGATTGGGGACATTGGGGGGATTGGGGGATTGGGGACACTGGGGACAGCAGGGACACCATTGGGGACATTGGGGACATTGGGGACAGGTAATCGGGGTTGCCCACGGCCACCGCCGAGCGCACCTGGGGACAGCGGGGACAGTGGGGACAATGGGGACATTGGGGGGATTGGGACATTGGGGGGATTGGGGACACTGGGACATTGGGGACATCGGGGGGATTGGGGACGTTGGGGACACTGGGGACAGCAGGGACACCATTGGGGACATTGAGGACATTGGGGACACTGGGGACATTGGGGACACTGGGGGGGATTGGGGACATTGGGGACATTGGGGACATTGGGGACATTGGGGACATTGGGGACATTGGGACAGGTAATCAGGGGTGCCCACGGCCACCGCTGAGCGCAACCTGCAGACAGTGGGGACACCATTGGGGACATTGGGGGATTGGGGACATTGGGACATTGGGGACCCCATTGGGGACATTGGGGACAGCAGAGACACCATTGGGGACATTGGGACAGGTAATTGGGGGTGCCCACGGCCACCGCCGAGCGCACCTGGGGACAGCGGGGACATTGGGGACAATGGGGACACCACTGGGGACATTGGGGACACCACTGGGGACACTGGGGCATTGAGGACATTGAGGGGGTTGGGTATGTTGGGCACATTGGGGACATCGGGGACATTGGGGGGATTGGGGACACTGGGGACATTGGGGGGATTGGGGATGTTGGGGGATTGGGGACATTGGGGATATTGAGGACATTGGGACATTGGGGACAGGTAATCGGGGGTGCCCACGGCACAGCTGAGCACACCTGGGTTCAGCGGGGACAGTGGGGACATTAGGGGATTGGGACATTGGGGGGATTGGGGACATTGAGGACATTGGGGACATTGGGGGGATTGGGGACATTGGGGGATTGGGGACATTGAGGACATTGGGACATTGAGGGGATTGGGATGTTGGGCACATTGGGCACATTGGGGACATTGGGGGGATTGGGGGCATTGGGGACACTGGGGACATTGGGGACATTGGGGGGATTGGGGACACTGGGGACATTGGGGGGATTGGGGACATTGGGGACATTGGGGACAGGTAATCGGGGGTGCCCACGGCCACCGCCGAGCACACCTGGGGACAGCGGGGACACTGGGGACATTGGGGACACCACTGGGGACACTGGGGGCATTGAGGACATTAGGGGGTTGGGTATGTTGGGCACATTGGGGACATCGGGGACATTGGGGGATTGGGGACACTGAGGACATTGGGGGGATTGGGGATGTTGGGGGGATTGGGACATTGGGGATATTGAGGACATTGGGACATTGGGGACAGGTAATCGGGGGTGCCCACGGCCACAGCTGAGCACACCTGGGGACAGTGGGACACTGGGGACATTGGGGGATTGGGGGATTGGGACATTGGGGACAGGTAATCAGGGGTGCCCACGGCCACCGCTGAGCGCACCTGCAGACAGTGGGGACACCATTGGGGACATTGGGGGGATTGGGGACATTGGGGACATTGGGACCCCATTGGGGACAGCAGAGACACCATTGGGGACATTGGGGACAGGTAATTGGGGGTGCCACGGCCACCGCCGAGCACACCTGGGGACACCAGTGGGGACATTGGGGGCATTGAGGACATTGGGGGATTGGGGATGTTGGGGGGATTGGGGACACTGGGACAATGGGGACGTTGGGCACATTGGGGGGATATTGGGGACATTCAGAACATTGGGGACATTGCGGGTATTGGAGCATTGGGGACACTGGGGACATTGGGGACATGGGGCCAGGGCAATTCTCCAGGTGCTCGTAGTGTGGAGCTCCGTGTCCCTCTCTTGTGTCCCCTCCCGTGTCCCCCCCATGTCCCCAATGTCCCCCCGGTGTCACTCACGGTGCCATCGGGCCCAGGCGCAGGCAGGACCCGAAGTCCCCAAGCCGGATGTGTCCCCAGCGGTCCAGCAGGATGTTGTCGGGTTTGATGTCCCTGTGGGAGGGGTGGCCTTTGTCACCTCCCCCTGTCATGGTCCCCAGACCCACTCCCCCCCTATAAAACCCCCCCAGTCCGCCCTGTGTCCCTCCATGTCCCTCAATGTCCTTCCCTTGTCCCCAAATGTCCCCACATCCCTTGATGTCCCCAATGTCCCCATGTCCCACCGTGCACGTAGCCCAGCCGGTGCACGGAGTCAATGTCCCCAATGTCCCCAATCCTCCCGATGTCCCCAATGTCCCCAGTGTCCCCAATGTCCCCAATTCCCCCAATTTCCCCAATGTCCCCAATCCCCATAATGTCCCCAATGTCCCCAATCCCCCCAATGTCCCCTTGATGTCCCCAGTGTCCCCACCGGTGCACATAGCCCAGGCAGTGCATGGAGTCAATGTCCCCAATGTCCCCAATCCCCCCGATGTCCCCCAATGTCCTGATGTCCCCAATCCCCCCAATGTCCCCTCAATGTCCCCAATGTCCCAATCCCCCCAGTGTCCCCTCGATGTCCCCAGTGTCCCCACCGGTGCACGTAGCCTAGCCGGTGCACGGAGTCGATGGCCCCGATGTCCCCAATGTGCCCAGTGTCCCCAATGTCCCCAATCCCCCAATCCCCCCAATGTCCCCAGTGTCCCCAATCCCCCCAATGTCCCCAATCCCCCCAGTGTCCCCTCAATGTCCCCAGTGTCCCCACCGGTGCACGTAGCCCAGGCGGTGCACGGAGTCGATGGCCATCACCAGCTCGGCCAGGTAGAAGCGCGCCATGGTCAGCGGCAGCCGGTCCCCAAACTTGCTGAGCAGCGTCAGGAGGTCCCCGCCGATGTAGTACTCCATCACCAGGTACTGCGGGGACATTGGGGACACTGGGACACTGGGGACATCGGGGGATTGGGGACATTGGGGACATTGGGGGATTGGGGACATTGGGGGGATTGGGGACATTGGGGACATTGGGGGGATTGGGACATTGGGGACGCTGGGGACAATGTAGTACTCCATCACCAGGTACTGCGGGGACACTGGGACACTGGGGACACTGGGACATTGGGGACATTGGGGACACTGGGGACATTGGGGACACTGGGACATTGGGACATCGGGGGGATTGGGGACATTGGGAACACTGGGGACATTGGGGGGATTGGGACACGGACATTGGGACATGGGGACACTGGGGACATTGGGACATGGGGACAATGTAGTACTCCATCACCAGGTACTGCAGGGACATTGGGGACACTGGGACACTGGGGACATCGGGGGGATTGGGGACATTGGGGACACTGGGGACAGCACGGGGACACAGAAACAATGTACTCCATCACCAGGTACTGCGGGGACACTGGGGACAGCACGGGGACATTGGGGACAGCGCAGGGACATGGGGACACTGGGACACCACAGGGACATTGGGGACATGGGACAGCACAGGGACACTGGGGACATAGGATATTGGGGACACTGGGGACATTGGGGACAGCACAGGGACACAGGGACAGTGCAGTACTCCATCACCAGGTACTGCGGGGACAGCTTGGGGACATGGGGACACAGAGGTGAACCAGGGCACAGAAAGGTGACACAGGTGACACGGAGGTGACACAGGAGACACAGAGGTGACACACAGGTGACACGGGTGGCAGGTGTGTCCCCTGACCAGGCACTGCGGGTCCTGGAAGGCGAAGTGCAGCCGCGTGATCCAGCGTCGGTCACCGCGCGCCAGCACGTCCCGCTCCTCGCGGAAACAGGACACCTGTGACAGGGACAGGGACAGCGCTGGCACCGTGTGACAGTGACAGTGACACCTCTGGCACCTGCGCTGACACCTGTGACAGGGACAGGGACAGCGCTGGCACTGGGTGACAGTGACAGTGACAGCACTGCCACCTGCACTGACACCTGTGACAGGGACAGGGACAGTGCTGGCACCAGGTGACAGTGACAGTGACACCGCTGGCACCTGCGCTGACACCTGTGACAATGACAGGGACAGCGCTGGCACTGGGTGACAGTGACAGTGACACTGCTGCCACCTGCACTGACACCTGTGACAATGACAGAGACAGCGCTGGCACCGGGTGACAGTGACAGTGACACCTCTGCCACCTGCGCTGACACCTGTGACAATGACAGGGACAGCGCTGGCACTGGGTGACAGTGACAGTGACAGCACTGCCACCTGCACTGACACCTGTGACAGGGACAGGGACAGTGCTGGCACCGGGTGACAGTGACAGTGACACCGCTGGCACCTGCACTGACTCCTGTGACAGGGACAGGGGCAGCGCTGGCACCGTGTGACAGTGACCGTGACACCGCTGGCACCTGCACTGCCGACACCTGGTGACAGGGACAGTGACACCGCTGCCACCTGCACTGACACCTGGGACAATGACAGTGACAGTGACACTGCTGCCACCTGCACTGACACCTGTGACAGGGACAGGGACAGTGCTGGCACCTGTGCTGACACCTGTGACAATGACAGGGACAGCGCTGGCACCGGGTGACAGTGACAGTGACACCACTGCCACCTGCACTGACACCTGTGACAGGGACAGGGACAGCGCTGGCACCGGGTGACAGTGACAGTGACACCGCTGGCACCTGCACTGACACCTGTGACAATGACAGGGACAGCGCTGGCACCGGGTGACAGTGACACTGCTGCCACCTGCACTGCCAACACCTGGTGACAGGGACAGGGACAGCGCTGGCACCGGGTGACAGTGACAGTGACACTGCTGCCACCTGCACTGACACCTGTGACAGGGACAGGGACAGCGCTGGCACCGGGGTGACAGTGACAGTGACACCACTGCCACCTGCACTGACACCTGTGACAGGGACAGGGACAGCGCTGGCACCGGGTGACAGTGACAGTGACACCGCTGGCACCTGCACTGACACCTGTGACAGGGACAGGGCAGCGCTGGCACCGGGTGACAGTGACAGTGACACCACTGCCACCTGCACTGACACCTGTGACAGGGACAGGGACAGCGCTGGCACCGTGTGACAGTGACAGTGACACCGCTGGCACCTGCACTGCCGACACCTGGTGACAGGGACAGTGACACCGCTGCCACCTGCACTGACACCTGTGACAGGGACAGGGACAGTGCTGGCACCGGGTGACAGTGACACTGCTGCCACCTGCGCTGACACCTGGGACAGGGACCCCTGTGACAGGGACAGCGCTGGCACCTGTGCTGACACCTGTGACAGGGACAGCGCTGGCACCGTGTGACAGTGAGAGTGACACCACTGCCACCTGCACTGACACCTGTGACAGGGACAGGGACAGCGCTGGCACCGGGTGACAGTGACAGTGACACCGCTGGCACCTGCACTGACACCTGTGACAGGGACAGCGCTGGCACCGGGTGACAGTGACAGTGACACCGCTGGCACCTGCGCTGACACCTGTGACAATGACAGGGACAGCGCTGGCACCGGGTGACAGTGACAGTGACACCGCTGGCACCTGCGCTGACACCTGTGACAATGACAGGGACAGCGCTGCACCGGGTGACAGTGACAGTGACACCGCTGGCACCTGCGCTGACACCTGTGACAATGACAGGGGACAGCGCTGGCACCGGGTGACAGTGACAGTGACACCGCTCCCTACCTGCACTGACACCTGTGACAGGGACAGGGACAGTGCTGGCACCGGATGACAGTGACAGTGACACTGCTGGCACCTGTGCTGACACCTGTGACAATGACAGTGACACCGCTGCCACCTGCACTGCCGAACACCTGGTGACAGTGACAGTGACACCGCTGCCACCTGCACTGACACCTGGACAATGACAGGGACAGGGACAGCGCTGGCACCTGTGCTGACACCTGTGACAGGGACAGGGCAGCGCTGGCACCGGGTGACAGTGACAGTGACACCGCTGCCACCTGCACTGCCGACACCTGGTGACAGCGACAGCGACAGCGACAGTGACACCGCTGCCACCTGCGCGCCTGTTGCCACTGTCCCCGATGGCCCCCAAGTGTCGTGACATGTCCCCCAACTGTCCCCTGACTGTCCCCAAGTGTTCTTGAGTGTCCCCAACTGTCCCTCCATTGTCCCTGAGCGTCCTTGTGTGTCCCCAAGTGTTCCTGAGTGTCCCCCAGCAACTGTCCCCAGCTGTCCCCAAAGGTCCCCACACATCCCCCACATGTCCCCATGTGTCCCCAAGTGTCCTCAACAACTGTCCTCAACTATCCCCAACTGTCCCCCGACTGTCCCCAAGTGTCCCCCAACTGTCCCCAGTGTCCCTTTGTGTGTCCCCGACTGTCCCCAAGTGTCCTGACGTGTCCCCTGCATGTCCCTCCATGTCCCCACACATCCCATCAGTGTCCCCAGGTGTCCCCCGGGTGTCCCCGCGTGTCCCCACACATCCCATCAGTGTCCCCAGGTGTCCCCGCGTGTCCCCAGGTGTCCCCTGCGTGTCCCCACA
>NW_026948511.1:0-102826 GCF_035770615.1 Melospiza melodia melodia
AATTTAATTTTTAAACACGAACATTTCAAAGGGTTTGTGTTAGGGTTAGGGTTTGTGTTAGGGGATAATTGGAATTTTAAAATGAGAATAATTTCAATATTTAACTGGGAATTTAATTTTTAGATGTGAATATTCCATAGGGTTAGGGTCAGGGTCAGGGTTGGGATCAGGGAATATTTGGAATATTAAAATGGAATTAATTGGAATATTTAAATGGGAATTTGGGTAAGGGTTAGATTAATGGTTAGTGTTAGGTTTAGGTTTAGGGTCAGAATTTTGCATGGGGTTAAGGTCAGGATTAGGGGACAATTGGAATGTGAAATGTGAATAATTTGAATATTCCTATCGGAATTTGGGTTAGGGTTAGTGTAAAGGTCATAGCAACAGTTTGTAAGTATTTGGAATATTAAAATGAAAATAGTTTGAATATCTAATTGGGATTTCATTTTTAAAAGTGAATATTCCAATGTGTTCTGCTTAGGGTTGAGGTTAGGGTTGGGGCTAGGGGATAATTGGAATTTTAAAATTATAATAATTTGGATATTTTACAAGGAATTTAATTTTTAATCCGAATATTCCAATGGGTCAGTGTTAGGACCATGGTCAGGGTTACAGTCAGTGAATATTTGGCATATTAAAACAAGATTTATTTGAATGTTTAGGAGGAATTTAATTTTTAAAAGTGTTTATTACAAAGGGTTAGGCTTAGGGTTAGGGTTAGGATTTGGGTTAGGGGATAATTGGAATATTAAAATTATAATAATATTTAATATTATTCAATATTCCAATAATTTCAATATTTAACAGGGAATTTAATTTTAAACGCAAATATTCCATGGGTTTAGGGTTAGGGTTAGGGTTAGGTCATTGTCAGTGTAAGGGTAAGGTTAGGGGATAATTGTAATATTGAAATGGGCATAATTTGAACATTTAAATTTGAATTTGGGTTAGGATAAGGATTAGGATTAGGCTTAGGGGCGGGTTTAGGGTGAGGTTTATGGTCAGTAAATATTTGGCATATTGGAATGAGAATTATTTGAATATTTAACTGGGAATTTAATTTTTATGAGTGATTATCCCAAAGGGTCAGAGTTAGGTTTAGGGTTAGGTTTAGTGTTACAACCAATGAAAATCTGGAATATTAAAATGACAATTATTTGCATATTTAACTGGAAATTTAATTTTTAAATGTGACTATTCCATTTATTTAGTCCATTTGCTAATTTGGTTTGGGTTAGGATCATTGTCAGTGTCAGGATTAGGGTTAGGGGATAATTGTAATATTAAAATAGGAATAATTAGAATATTTAAATTCTAATTTGGTTTTGGGTAAGGATTAGGATTGGAGTTAGTCCTAGACTTAGGGTTAGTGTTTAGATTAGTGTTACTGAATATTTGAAAAAATAAAATGAGAATAATTTGAATATTTAACAGGGAATTTAATTTTTAAATGTGAATATTTCAAAGGGTTTGGCCTAGGGTATAATTGGAATTTTAAAATGAGAATAATTTGAATCTATGAATGTTAGGGTTAGGATTAGGGTTTGGGTTTGGGTTAGGGTCATCATCAGTGTCAGATTTTGGGGATAATTGTAATATTAAAATAGGAATAATTTGAATATCTAAATTCAAATTTGGATTAGGAAAAGGATTTGGTTTGGGCTTAGGGTCATCGTCATTTTTTGGGTTAGGATTAGGGGTGGGTTTAGGGAGAGGTTTATGGTCAGCGAATGTTTGGCATATTGGAATGAGAATTATTTGAATATTTAACTGGGAATTTCATTTTTGTGAGTGATTATTCCAAAGGGTGAGGATTAGTTTTACGGTTAAGTTTAGATTTAGGTTTAGGGTTACAACCAATGAACATCTGGAATTATTTGAATATTTAACAGGGAATAAAAATTTTAAATGTGAACATTTCAAAGGGTTTTTGCTAGTGGATAACTGGATTTTTTAACAGGGAATTTAAGTTTTAAATGTGAATATTTCAAGGGGGTTGGCCTAGGGTATAATTGGAATTTTAAAATGAGAATAATTTGAATCTATAAATGTTATGGTTAAGGTCATGTTTTGGGTTTGGGTTAGGGTCATCATCACTGTCAGAGTTAGGGGATAAGTGTAATATTAAAATAGGAATAATTTGAATATTTAAATTCTAATTTCATTTGGGTAAGGATTAGGGTTGGAGTTAGGCTGAGGCTTAGGGTTAGAGTTTGGGTTAGAGTTAGGGTTAGGGTCAGTGAATATTTGAAATAATAAAATGAAAATTATTTGAATACTTAACAGGAAATTTTATTTTAAAATGTGAATATTTAAAAGAGTTTTGTCTAGTGGATAATTGGAATTTTAAATGAGAATAATTTGAATATATAAATGTTAGGCTTAGCTTTAGGGTTAGGGTCAGGGTTTGGGTTTGGTTTTAGGTTTGGGTTAGGGTTATCAGTGTCAGGGAATAATTGTATTCTTAAAATTGGAAAATTTGAGCATTTAAATTCTAGTTTGGGTTTGGGTAAGGATTAGCGTTATAGTTAGGCTTAGGCTTCAATTTAGTGTTTGTGTTACCATCTGTGAATATTTGAAATAATTAAATGAGAATTATTTGAATATTTAACAGGGAATTTAATTTTTAAATGTGAACATTTCAAATGGTTTGGCCTAGGGTATATTTGGAATTTTAAAATGAGAATAATTTGAATATATAAATGTTAGGGTTAGGGTTAGGGTTAAGGTTGGATTTTGGGTTTGGGTTTGGGTCACCGTCAGTGTCAAGGTTAGGGGATAAGTGTAATATTAAAATAGGAATAATTTGAATATTTAAATTCTAATTTGGGTTTAGGTAAGGATTAGGGATAGTGGTAGGTTTAGGCTTAGTTTTAATGTTCAAGTTAGTGTCAGTGAATATTTGAAATAATAAAATGAGAATTATTTGCTTATTTAGCAATGAATTTAATTTTTAAATGCAAACATTTCAAAGAGTTTATTCTAAGGGATAACTGGAATTTTAAAATGAGCATAATTTGAAAATACACGTGAAAATTTAGTTTTTACACCCAAATATTCCCCAGGTCTGTTTCAAGCCCTCACAGGTTGGATCCCCAGCCCACTCCCGCCCGATCCTGGCCTGAAGGACGGGAACAGATCAGGGTTAGGGGATAATTTCAGTATTAAAATAGGAATAATTTTGATATTTAAATTCTCATTTGCTTTGGGGTAAGGATTAGGGACAGTGGTAGGTTTAGGCTTAGGTTTAATGTTTGGGTTAGCATCAGTGAATATTTGAAATAAATGAGAATTATTTTAGTATTTAACAGGGAATTTACTTTTTAAATGCGAGTATTTCAAAGCGTTCATTACAGGGGATAATTGGAATTTTAAATGAGAATAATTTAAACAAAAAAATGTTAGGCTTAGGATTAGGGTCAGGTTTTGGTTTTGGGTCATCATTAGGGTTAGGGGATAAGTGTAATATTAAAATGGGAATAATTTGGATATTTAAATTCTAATTTGATTTTGGGTAAGGATTAGGGTTAGAGTTAGGCTTAGGCTTTGGGTTATCATTTAGGTCAGTATCAGTGAATATTTGAAACAATAAAATGAGAATTATTTGAATATTTAACTGGGAATTTAATTTTTAAATGCAAGTATTTAAAAGGATTTGTTCTAGAGTATAATTGGAATTTTAAAATGAGAATAATTTGAATATAAAAATGTTAGGGTTAAGGTTAGGGTCACGTTTTGGTTTTGGGTTTGGGTCATCGTCACTGTCATGGTTAGGCGATAAGTGTAATATTAAAATAGGAATTATTTTGATCTTTAAATTCTAATTTGGGTTTGGGTAAGGATTAGGGTTAGAGTTGGTGTTACGGTTTGGGTTAGTGTCAGTGAATATTTGAAATAATAAAATGAGAATTATTTGCTTATTTAACAATGAATTTAATTTTTAAATGCAAACATTTCAAAGTGTTTTTTCTAGGGGACAATTGGAATTTTAAAATGAGAATAATTTGAAAATACACCTGAAAACATAATTTTTTACACCCAAATATTCCCCAGGTCTGTTTCAAGCCCTGACGGGGCGGATCCCCAGCCCACTCCCGCCCGATCCCAGCCTGAAGAATGGGAACAGAATCCCGGGGGTTTCCAGCGGCACAGATCCCAGGAGCTGCTGCTCCTCGGCGTCGAAGAACCGGAGCTGGCGCCGCTCGAGGTCCAGCAGCACCCCGAGCACGCGGCAGCGCCCCGGGCTCCGCTGCAGCCGCCCGCCCTGCAGCCGGAACTCGCCCCGGGAATACGCCAGGGATGGGGCCAGGGATGGGGCCAGGGATGGGGCCAGGGACAGGGACAGGGATGGGGCCAGGGACAGGGACAGGGATGGGGCCGCTGCCCCCGGGATGGAAGGCAAGGGGTGGTACCGGTGGGAATCTGGGCTGGGGTCCGGGATGGAGGGGATGGGGTGGTCCCGATGGGAATTCGGGGTGGGATCCCACAGGGAATCAGGGATGGGATCCAGGATGGAATCCCGAATGGGATCTGGGATGGGATCCTGCAGGGAATTGGGGATGGGATTTGGGATAGGATCCAGGATAGAATTTGGGATGGAATTTGGGATGGAATTCAGAATGGGATCCGGGGAATTCGGGATGGGATCCAGGATGGGATCCGGGATGGGATCCTGCAGGGAATTGGGGACGGAATCTGGGATGGAATTTGGGATGGGATCTGGGATGGGATTTGGGGTGGAATTCCCCAGGGGATCCTGCAGAGAATCCAGGATGGGATCCCGGACAGAATCTCGCAGGGAATCATCCCTCAGGGACTCATCCTGCAGGGAATCTGGGATGGAATCCAGGGTGGAATCCCGGATGGGATCCCGAATGGAATCCCTCAGGGAATCCCGGATGGAATCCCGGATCTCCTCCCGGAGCACGCCCAGCTCCCAGTCGCTGCCGTCTCCCAGCTCCACTTCCCAGTAGTGCTTCCCATGGGAAAATCCCTCCCAAGCCACGGCCAGGGCCCCCAGGTGGGGCTGGGATCCGGGATCGGGGCCGGGGATTTGGGATCCGGGATCGGGGCCGGGAATTTGGGATCCGGGATTGGGGCAGATCCAGGATCGGCCCCAGATCAGCAGGGCCGGGTGGGTGCAGCTCTCGTCCAGCGTCAGCGAGACTGGGAAAGAGGGGGGCAGGGAACGTTTGATAAAGGTTTGATAGGGTTTTGATAGGTTTTTGATAGGGTTTGAGAGTGTTTGATAGAGTTTGATAGAGGTTGACAGGGTTTGGTAGGGCTTTGATAGGATTTGTTAGGGTTTAAAAGGGGTTTGATAGGGTTTGATAGGATTTTGATAGCCTGTGATAGCATTTGATAAGGTGTGATAGGGTTTGATAGGATTTGGTAGGTTTTTGATGGAGTTTTTTAGGGCTTCATAGGGTTTGGTAGGTTTCTGATAGGGTTTGATAGCATTTGATAGGGTTTGATAGTGTTGGATAGGGGTTTGGTAGCGTTTGATAGGGTTTGATAGGGGTTTTATAGGTTTTTTATAGGGTTTCATAGGGTTTGGTAGGTTTTTTGGTAGGGTTTGATTTGGTTTGATAGGTTTTGATAGGGTTTTGATGGCGTTTGATAGGGATTTGATAGTATTTAATAGGGTTTGGTAGGGTTTGATAGTGTTTGATAGCTTTTGATAGGTTTTGATAGTGTGTGATAGGGGTTTGATAGGGTTTGATGGGATTTTGAAAGGGTTAGATAGCGCTTGATAGGGTTTGATAGGGGTTTGAGAGTGTTTGATAGAGTTTGATAGGGTTTTGATAGGGTTTGGTAGCATTTGATCGGGGTTTGATAGCGTTTGATAGCATGTGATACTGTTTGATAGGTTTTGATAGGGCTTGATAGGGTTTGGTAGGCTTTCGATAGGGTTTGATAGGGTTTGATAGAGTTTTATAGGATTTTGGTAGTGTTTGATATGGTTTGATAGAGTTTGATGGGTTTTGATAGGGTTTGATAGGGTTTGATGGAGTTTGATAGAGTTTGATAGGGTTTGATAGCCTGTGATAGCATTTGATAAGGTGTGATAGGGTTTGACAGGGTTTGATAGCTTTTGATAGGGTTTGATAGGGTTTGGTAGGGTTTGATAGCATTTGATAGGGTTTGATACCATTTGATAGCGTTTGATAGGATTTGATAGGTTTTAGTGTAGGGTTTGATAGGGTTTGGTAGCGTTTGATAGGGTTTGATAGGGTTTCATAGCATTTGATAGGGTTTGATAGAGTTTGGTAGTTTTTTGATAGTGTTTGATAGCTTTTGATAGGGGTTCGATAGTATTTGATGGAGTGTGATAGGGTTTGATAGCGTTTGATAGAATTTGATAGAGTTCAATAGTGTTTGATAGGGTTTGATAGCGTTTGGTGGGATTTGATAGGGGGTTGATAGCGCTTGATAGCGTTTGATATCGTAGGCTATCGTGGGATATAATCTGATACAATTTTATATTGTTTCATACCATGTGATATCGTTGATGATGTGATATCATTTGATATCATTTGATATAGTTTGATATCAGGTGATATCACTCGATATCGTGTGGTGCTGTTTGGGAGAGGAAAAGGAAAATGAGAAAAGGAAAAAGAAGAGGAAGAGGAAGAGGATGACAATGAGGATGAGGAAGGAGAAGAGGATGAGGAAGAGAAACAGGAACAGGAAGAGGACAAGGAAGAGGAAGAGGAAGGAGAAAAGGAAGAGGAAGAGAAATGGGAACAGAAAGTGGAGGAAGAAATGGAGGAAGAGGAAGAGAAATGGAGAAGGGGAAGAGGGAGAGGATGAAAATGAGGATGAGGAAGGGGAAGACGATGAGGAAGAGAAATGGAAAGAGGAAGAGGAAGAGGAAGATGAAGGGGAAGAGGAAGGGGAAGGGGAAGGGAAAGAAAGAAGAACAAAGGGAAGAGGAAGAGGAAGAAGATGAGGATGAGGAAGAAGATGAGGATGAGGAAGGGGAAGAGGAAGAGGAAGAGGAAGAGGAAGGGGAAGGGAAAGAGGAAGAGGAAGAAGATGAGGATGGGGATGAGGAAGAAGATGAGGATGGGGATGAGGATGAGGATGGGGAAGGGGAAGACGAAGAGGAAGAAGATGAGGATGAGGATGAGGAAGGGGAAGAGGAAGAAGATGAGGATGGGGATGAGGATGAGGATGAGGAAGGGGAAGGGGAAGGGGAAGAGGAAGAAGATGAGGATGAGGATGAGGATGAGGATGAGGATGAGGATGAGGATGAGGATGAGGAAGGGGAAGAGGAAGAGGAAGGGGAAGAAGATGAGGATGAGGAAGGGGAAGGGGAAGGGGAAGAGGAAGAAGATGAGGATGAGGATGAGGATGAGGAAGGGGAAGGGGAAGGGGAAGAGGAAGAAGATGAGGATGAGGATGAGGATGAGGATGAGGATGAGGATGAGGATGAGGATGAGGATGAGGATGAGGAAGGGGAAGGGGAAGGGGAAGAAGATGAGGATGACGATGAGGAAGAGGACGATGAGGAAGAGGAAGATGAAGAAGAGGAAGGCTCGGGCCGCACTCACCCGCGTGGCTCTGGGCCCGTCGGAAATCTGCTGGAGAGCAGCAGCGCTAATTACCGGTAATTATCGCTGATTGACGGCCATTACCGCTCATTAAGGGCATCTCATTTGCATATGGCCTGGGGGTGGGAACCACTCACCGAGCTGGGCCTGGAGCTGCTCTGGAACGAGAACGGCGAGAGGGCAGGGGGGACACGTGAGGGACACGTGAGTGTGGCACCGGAGTGACACCTGTGTGACACCTGAGTGTGACAATTGTGTGTGACACCTGAGTGTGACACCTGAGTGCGACACCTGAGTGTGACACCTGTGTGTCACAATTGTGTGTGACACCTGAGTGCGACACCTGAGTGTGACAATTGTGTGTGACACCTGAGTGCGACACCTGAGTGTGACACCTGAGTGTGACACCTGAGTGTGACACCTGTGTGTGACACCTGAGTGCGACACCTGTGTGTGACACCTGAGTGTGACACCTGAGTGTGACACCTGAGTGTGACAATTGTGTGTGACACCTGAGTGTGACACCTGAGTGACACCTGTGTGTGACACCTGAGTGCGACACCTGTGTGTGACACCTGAGTGTGACACCTGAGTGACACCTGTGTGTGACACCTGAGTGACACCTGAGTGTGACAATTGTGTGTGACACCTGAGTGTGACACCTGAGTGTGACACCTGAGTGCGACACCTGTGTGTGACACCTGAGTGTGACACCTGAGTGTGACAATTGTGTGTGACACCTGAGTGCGACACCTGTGTGTGACACCTGTGTGACACCTGAGTGTGACACCTGAGTGTGACACCTGTGTGACATCTGAGTGTGACACCTGAGTGTGACACCTGTGTGACATCTGAGTGTGACACCTGTGTGTGACACCTGAGTGTGACAATTGTGTGTGACACCTGAGTGACACCTGTGTGACACCTGAGTGTGACACCTGAGTGTGACAATTGTGTGTGACACCTGAGTGTGACAATTGTGTGTGAAAATTGTGTGTGACACCTGAGTGTGACACCTGAGTGTGACACCTGAGTGTGACAATTGTGTGTGACACCTGAGTGACACCTGAGTGACACCTGAGTGTGACAATTGTGTGTGACACCTGAGTGTGACACCTGTGTGTGACACCTGAGTGACACCTGAGTGTGACACCTGTGTGTGACACCTGTGTGTGACACCTGTGTGTGACACCTGTGTGACACCTGAGTGTGACACCTGAGTGACACCTGTGTGTGACACCTGTGTGTGACACCTGAGTGTGACACCTGTGTGACACCTGTGTGACACCTATGTGACACCTCTGTGTGACACCTGAGTGACACCTGTGTGTGACATCTGAGTGTGACACCTGAGTGTGACACCTGTGTGTGACACCTGAGTGACACCTGTGTGTGACACCTGAGTGTGACACCTGAGTGACACCTGTGTGACACCTATGTGACACCTCTGTGTGACACCTGAGTGACACCTGTGTGTGACATCTGAGTGTGACACCTGAGTGTGACACCTGTGTGTGACACCTGAGTGACACCTGTGTGACACCTGTGTGACACCTCTGTGTGACACCTGAGTGTGACACATGTGTGTGACACCTGTGTGACACCTGAGTGTGACACCTGTGTGTGACACCTGTGTGTGACACCTGTGTGTGACAATTGTGTGTGACACCTGAGTGACACCTGAGTGTGACACCTGAGTGTGACACCTGAGTGACACCTGAGTGTGACACCTGAGTGTGACACCTGTGTGTGACACCTGAGTGACACCTGTGTGACACCTGTGTGACACCTGTGTGTGACACCTGAGTGTGACACCTGAGTGTGACACCTGTGTGACACCTGAGTGTGACACCTGTGTGTGACACCTGAGTGTGACACCTGAGTGTGACACCTGAGTGTGACACATGTGTGTGACACCTGTGTGACACCTGAGTGTGACACCTGAGTGTGACACCTGTGTGACACCTGAGTGTGACACATGTGTGTGACACCTGTGTGACACCTGAGTGTGACACCTGTGTGTGACACCTGAGTGTGACACCTGTGTGTGACACCTGAGTGTGACACCTGAGTGACACCTGAGTGTGACACCTGTGTGTGACACCTGAGTGTGACACCTGAGTGACACCTGTGTGTGACACCTGTGTGTGACTCCTGAGTGTGACACCTGTGTGTGACACCTGAGTGACACCTGTGTGTGACACCTGAGTGACACCTGAGTGACACCTGAGTGTGACACCTGTGTGTGACACCTGAGTGTGACACCTGAGTGACACCTGAGTGTGACACCTGTGTGTGACACCTGAGTGTGACACCTGAGTGACACCTGTGTGTGACACCTGTGTGTGACACCTGAGTGTGACACCTGAGTGCGACACCTGAGTGACACCTGAGTGTGACACCTGTGTGACACCTGTGTGTGACACCTGAGTGTGACACCTGTGTGTGACACCTGAGTGACACCTGTGTGTGACACCTGAGTGTGACACCTGTGTGACACCTGAGTGTGACACCTGAGTGTGACACCTGAGTGACACCTGAGTGTGACACCTGTGTGTGACACCTGTGTGTGACACCTGTGTGTGACACCTGAGTGTGACACCTGAGTGACACCTGAGTGTGACACCTGTGTGTGACACCTGAGTGTGACACCTGTGTGACACCTGAGTGTGACACCTGAGTGTGACACCTGAGTGTGACACCTGAGTGTGACACCTGTGTGTGACACCTGAGTGTGACACCTGTGTGACACCTGAGTGTGACACCTGTGTGTGACACCTGAGTGTGACACCTGTGTGACACCTGTGTGACACCTATGTGACACCTCTGTGTGACACCTGAGTGACACCTGAGTGTGACACCTGTGTGTGACACCTGAGTGTGACACCTGTGTGACACCTGAGTGTGACACCTGAGTGTGACACCTGAGTGTGACAATTGTGTGTGACACCTGAGTGCGACACCTGTGTGTGACACCTGAGTGTGACACCTGAGTGTGACACCTGAGTGACACCTGTGTGTGACACCTGAGTGTGACACCTGAGTGTGACAATTGTGTGTGACACCTGAGTGCGACACCTGTGTGTGACACCTGTGTGACACCTGAGTGTGACACCTGAGTGTGACACCTGTGTGACATCTGAGTGTGACACCTGAGTGTGACACCTGAGTGTGACACCTGTGTGACATCTGAGTGTGACACCTGAGTGTGACACCTGTGTGACATCTGAGTGTGACACCTGTGTGTGACACCTGAGTGTGACAATTGTGTGTGACACCTGAGTGACACCTGTGTGACACCTGAGTGTGACACCTGAGTGTGACAATTGTGTGTGACACCTGAGTGTGACAATTGTGTGTGAAAATTGTGTGTGACACCTGAGTGTGACACCTGAGTGTGACACCTGAGTGTGACAATTGTGTGTGACACCTGAGTGACACCTGAGTGACACCTGAGTGTGACAATTGTGTGTGACACCTGAGTGTGACACCTGTGTGTGACACATGTGTGACACCTGTGTGTGACAATTGTGTGTGACACCTGAGTGTGACACCTGAGTGTGACACCTGTGTGTGACACATGTGTGACACCTGTGTGTGACAATTGTGTGTGACACCTGAGTGTGACACCTGTGTGTGACACCTGAGTGACACCTGAGTGTGACACCTGTGTGTGACACCTGTGTGTGACACCTGTGTGTGACACCTGTGTGACACCTGAGTGTGACACCTGAGTGACACCTGTGTGTGACACCTGTGTGTGACACCTGAGTGTGACACCTGTGTGACACCTGTGTGACACCTATGTGACACCTCTGTGTGACACCTGAGTGACACCTGTGTGTGACATCTGAGTGTGACACCTGAGTGTGACACCTGTGTGTGACACCTGAGTGACACCTGTGTGACACCTGTGTGACACCTCTGTGTGACACCTGAGTGTGACACATGTGTGTGACACCTGTGTGTGACACCTGTGTGTGACAATTGTGTGTGACACCTGAGTGACACCTGAGTGTGACACCTGAGTGTGACACCTGAGTGACACCTGAGTGACACCTGAGTGTGACACCTCTGTGTGACACCTGAGTGTGACACCTGAGTGTGACACCTGTGTGTGACACCTGTGTGTGACACCTGTGTGTGACACCTGAGTGTGACACCTGAGTGACACCTGAGTGTGACACCTGTGTGTGACACCTGAGTGTGACACCTGTGTGACACCTGAGTGTGACACCTGAGTGTGACACCTGAGTGACACCTGAGTGACACCTGTGTGTGACACCTGTGTGTGACACCTGTGTGACACCTGAGTGTGACACCTGTGTGTGACACCTGTGTGACACCTGAGTGACACCTGTGTGTGACACCTGAGTGTGACACCTGAGTGACACCTGAGTGACACCTGTGTGTGACACCTGTGTGTGACACCTGAGTGTGACACCTGTGTGACACCTGAGTGACACCTGTGTGTGACACCTGAGTGTGACACCTGTGTGACACCTGAGTGTGACACCTGAGTGTGACAATTGTGTGTGACACCTGAGTGTGACACCTGAGTGACACCTGTGTGTGACACCTGTGTGTGACACCTGAGTGTGACACCTGAGTGTGACAATTGTGTGTGACACCTGAGTGCGACACCTGTGTGTGACACCTGTGTGACACCTGAGTGTGACACCTGAGTGTGACACCTGTGTGACATCTGAGTGTGACACCTGAGTGTGACACCTGAGTGTGACACCTGTGTGACATCTGAGTGTGACACCTGAGTGTGACACCTGTGTGACATCTGAGTGTGACACCTGTGTGTGACACCTGAGTGTGACAATTGTGTGTGACACCTGAGTGACACCTGTGTGACACCTGAGTGTGACACCTGAGTGTGACAATTGTGTGTGACACCTGAGTGTGACAATTGTGTGTGAAAATTGTGTGTGACACCTGAGTGTGACACCTGAGTGTGACACCTGAGTGTGACAATTGTGTGTGACACCTGAGTGACACCTGAGTGACACCTGAGTGTGACAATTGTGTGTGACACCTGAGTGTGACACCTGTGTGTGACACATGTGTGACACCTGTGTGTGACAATTGTGTGTGACACCTGAGTGTGACACCTGAGTGTGACACCTGTGTGTGACACATGTGTGACACCTGTGTGTGACAATTGTGTGTGACACCTGAGTGTGACACCTGTGTGTGACACCTGAGTGACACCTGAGTGTGACACCTGTGTGTGACACCTGTGTGTGACACCTGTGTGTGACACCTGTGTGTGACACCTGTGTGACACCTGAGTGTGACACCTGAGTGACACCTGTGTGTGACACCTGTGTGTGACACCTGAGTGTGACACCTGTGTGACACCTGTGTGACACCTATGTGACACCTCTGTGTGACACCTGAGTGACACCTGTGTGTGACATCTGAGTGTGACACCTGAGTGTGACACCTGTGTGTGACACCTGAGTGACACCTGTGTGACACCTGTGTGACACCTCTGTGTGACACCTGAGTGTGACACATGTGTGTGACACCTGTGTGTGACACCTGTGTGTGACAATTGTGTGTGACACCTGAGTGACACCTGAGTGTGACACCTGAGTGTGACACCTGAGTGACACCTGAGTGACACCTGAGTGTGACACCTCTGTGTGACACCTGAGTGTGACACCTGTGTGTGACACCTGTGTGACACCTGTGTGTGACACCTGAGTGTGACACCTGAGTGTGACACCTGAGTGACACCTGTGTGTGACACCTGAGTGACACCTGAGTGTGACACCTGAGTGTGACACCTGAGTGACACCTGAGTGACACCTGAGTGTGACACCTCTGTGTGACACCTGAGTGTGACACCTGTGTGTGACACCTGTGTGACACCTGTGTGTGACACCTGAGTGACACCTGAGTGTGACACCTGAGTGTGACACCTGTGTGTGACACCTGTGTGTGACACCTGTGTGTGACACCTGAGTGTGACACCTGAGTGACACCTGAGTGTGACACCTGTGTGTGACACCTGAGTGTGACACCTGTGTGACACCTGAGTGTGACACCTGAGTGTGACACCTGAGTGACACCTGAGTGACACCTGTGTGTGACACCTGTGTGTGACACCTGTGTGACACCTGAGTGTGACACCTGTGTGTGACACCTGTGTGACACCTGAGTGACACCTGAGTGTGACACCTGTGTGTGACACCTGAGTGACACCTGTGTGACACCTGAGTGTGACACCTGAGTGTGACACTTGTGTGTGACACCTGAGTGTGACACCTGTGTGACACCTGTGTGACACCTGAGTGTGACACCTGAGTGTGACACCTGTGTGTGACACCTGAGTGTGACACCTGTGTGTGACACCTGTGTGACACCTGTGTGTGACACCTGTGTGTGACACCTGAGTGTGACACCTGAGTGACACCTGAGTGTGACACCTGAGTGTGACACCTCTGTGTGACACCTGAGTGACACCTGAGTGTGACACCTGTGTGTGACACCTGAGTGTGACACCTGAGTGACACCTGGGTGACACCTGAGTGTGACACCTGTGTGTGACACCTGTGTGACACCTGTGTGTGACACCTGAGTGTGACACCTGAGTGTGACACCTGTGTGACACCTGTGTGTGACACCTGTGTGTGACACCTGTGTGTGACACCTGAGTGACACCTGTGTGTGACACCTGAGTGTGACACCTGAGTGACACCTGTGTGTGACACCTGTGTGTGACACCTGTGTGTGACACCTGAGTGTGACACCTGAGTGACACCTGTGTGTGACACCTGAGTGTGACACCTGAGTGTGACACCTGTGTGTGACACCTGAGTGTGACACCTGAGTGTGACACCTGTGTGACACCTGAGTGACACCTGAGTGACACCTGAGTGTGACACCTGTGTGTGACACCTGAGTGTGACACCTGTGTGACACCTGTGTGTGACACCTGAGTGTGACACCTGTGTGTGACACCTGAGTGTGACACCTGAGTGACACCTGTGTGTGACACCTGAGTGACACCTGAGTGTGACACCTGTGTGTGACACCTGAGTGTGACACCTGAGTGTGACACCTGAGTGTGACACCTGTGTGTGACACCTGAGTGTGACATCTGAGTGTGACACCTGAGTGTGACACCTGTGTGTGACACCTGAGTGTGACACCTGAGTGACACCTGAGTGACACCTGAGTGTGACACCTGAGTGTGACACCTGTGTGACATCTGAGTGTGACACCTGAGTGTGACACCTGAGTGTGACACCTGAGTGTGACACCTGTGTGACACCTGTGTGTGACACCTGAGTGTGACACCTGTGTGACATCTGAGTGTGACACCTGAGTGACACCTGAGTGTGACACCTGAGTGTGACACCTGAGTGTGACACCTGTGTGTGTCACCTGTGTGTGACACCTGTGTGTGACACCTGAGTGTGACACCTGTGTGTGACACCTGAGTGTGACACCTGAGTGTGACACCTGAGTGTGACTCCTGAGTGACACCTGTGTGACACCTGAGTGACACCTGAGTGTGACACCTGAGTGTGACACCTGAGTGTGACACCTGTGTGACACCTGTGTGTGACACCTGAGTGACACCTGAGTGACACCTGAGTGACACCTGAGTGTGACAGCTGTGTGTGACACCTGTGTGTGACACCTGTGTGTGACACCTGAGTGTGACACCTGTGTGACACCTGTGTGACACCTGAGTGTGACATCTGAGTGACACCTGAGTGTGACACCTGTGTGTGACACCTGTGTGTGACACCTGAGTGCGACACCTGAGTGCGACACCTGTGTGACACCTGAGTGTGACACCTGAGTGTGACAATTGTGTGTGACACCTGAGTGCGACACCTGAGTGTGACAATTGTGTGTGACACCTGAGTGACACCTGTGTGACACCTGAGTGTGACAATTGTGTGTGACACCTGAGTGCGACACCTGAGTGACACCTCAGTGACACCTGAGTGTGACAATTGTGTGTGACACCTGAGTGTGACACCTGTGTGTGACACCTGAGTGTGACACCTGAGTGTGACACCTGTGTGTGACACCTGTGTGTGACACCTGTGTGACATCTGAGTGTGACACCTGAGTGTGACACCTGAGTGTGACACCTGAGTGACACCTGTGTGTGACACCTGAGTGTGACACCTGAGTGTGACACCTGAGTGTGACACCTGTGTGTGACACCTGAGAGTGACACCTGTGTGACACCTGAGTGTGACACCTGAGTGTGACACCTGAGAGTGACACCTGAGTGTGACACCTGAGTGACACCTGAGTGTGACACCTGTGTGTGACACCTGAGTGACACCTGAGTGTGACAATTGTGTGTGACACCTGAGTGACACCTGGGTGACACCTGAGTGTGACACCTGTGTGTGACACCTGAGTGTGACACCTGAGTGTGACACCTGAGTGTGACACCTGAGTGTGACACCTGTGTGACACCTGTGTGTGACACCTGTGTGTGACACCTGAGTGTGACACCTGAGTGTGACACCTGAGTGACACCTGAGTGTGACAATTGTGTGTGACACCTGAGTGACACCTGAGTGTGACACCTGAGTGACACCTGAGTGTGACACCTGTGTCAATGTCTAATCAGTCATTAATTATTCTCTGTCTAATCAATCATTAATTGGCCTATTTCTAATTAGTCATTATTAATCTCTGTCTAATCGATCATTGGTCAATGCCTAATCAATCATTAATTAGTCTTCGTCTAATCAATCATTAATTAGTCTCTGTCTAATAACAATTTAATAAATACCTAATCAATTACTCATTAGTCTCTAATCAATCCTTAATGAGTCCCTGTCTAAGCAATCATTAATTAGACAATGCCTAATCAATCATTAATCTGTCTGTGTTTAATCATTGGTTAATTAGCCCATATCTAATCAATCATTTATTACACTCTTTCTAATCAATCTTGAATGAGTCCCTCTCTAATCAACTATTAATTAGTCAATGCCTGATCAATCATTAAGTAGTCTCTGTCTAATCAGTCATTAATTAGTCATTGTCTTATCAATCATTAATTAGTCCCTGGCTAATCGATCATTAATTAGAGCCTCACCCAGTCTCGTGTCCATCTCCAGTTTCTCTGCAGGGGCAGAAAAGGAAATTGGGGAATTCTGGGATATCAATTAATTAAATAATTAATCATTAGAAATTAATATTTGTGAATAAATAGCTCATTATTATTAATTACTTAAAATGAATATATTATTATAAATGATTAATTAATAAATACAATTCTTTAAAATAATGAATTATTATAAAAATTATTGTTAAAACTAATCATTATTAATGACTAATTGAAATTAATTATTAGAAAATTTAATTTATTTTTATACATTTATGATTACAATGAATAATTTCTTATTATTAACTTGCTATTAGATAATTGAATTTATTATTAGCAATCAATAATTATTAATGAATATTTCTTTATTATTTACTTAAGAGAATTCAATTATTTATTAGAAATTCATAATTACTAATGAATATTTTATCATTTTTTTAATTTCTGAAAATAAATTTTATTTAAAATTAATATTAATTGATATTATATTATTATTAATTTATTATGAGAAACTTAAATTCTATTAGAAATTGTTGATTATTTATTAATATTGCAATTCTATTATTTTCTTCCTAGAAAATTGTTTTTATTAGACATTGATAATAATTAATACTTTATTATTATAAAAATAAAAATAATAGTTATAAATTAATATTAACAATTAATAATTTGTTATTATTCAATAATTCCTAGAAAATTCATTTTATTGATAGAAGTGAATAACTATTAATGAATATTTTTATTTTTAATTAAGAGAAAATAATTATTAATATATAATTTATTAATAATTTGTTATTAGAAATCTGAAATAGCTATTATACATTAATGATAAATAACAAATATTAAAACATGATTTAAATTAATTAATCCATAATTAATTCAGGCTTAAACAAATTTTAAATTAATTTGAAATTTCCCATTTTTTTGTGTCTTTTTCCCAAAATAATCTCAGATTTTCCCTGTGATAAATAATTAATTGCTGAATGAATTTATTAATTAACTAATTAATTACGGAACTAATTCGCAGAAATCTCAATTCCCAAAATCGCAGCTTGAGCATTTTTACCCCTCTGGAGTTTCCCCGTCACCTCCTCTGGAAAAAAGAGAAAAATTGAAATTATTAATTGGCAATTAATCATTAATTAGTGCCAGACTAATAATGAATAGTGGCTGCTATACATAAATAATTAATAGATTTATTATTTTGTAAAATTTTTATTTTTATTTATTATTTTCATTTATGAGTTAGTAATTAGTAATTCATTATCATTCTTTCATATTTTTATTGCTAATTTTAATATAATTAATTATTATTATTACTTTAATTATTTTTATTATATTTTATATACTTTATTATTATTAATTACTGCATTATTTTTAATTATTATATTGTATTTAATATTTAATTATCTAATTATAATTAATTAACTTTTTATTGCTAATTAACTATTGTGTTTAATATAAATTTAATTATTTATTAATTAATTGTTGCAAACTTTTTAGCTAAATAATTAAAATTACAATTAATATAATAATTAAATCTATGAATATTATTACGAATATTAATTGAAATAAATAATAATCAGAATAAAGCTAATAAAGAATTCGAGTCTAATTATTAACGTCCCTATTAATTAGTCATTGTTTAATAAATCATTAATTAGTCTATGTCTGAGCAATAATTAATTGATCTACGTCTAATAAATAATTAATTATTCTACATGTAATAATAATTAGTCTATGTCTAATCAGTAATTAATTTATCTGTGTCTAATAAATAATTAATTAGTCTATTTGTACTAATTAATTAGTGTTCCTGTAATTATAATTAGTCTATGTCTAATCAATCATTATTTAGATAATTAACCTAAGTCTAATAAATAATTAACCTAGGATTAATAATTAGCTAATTAGCGGCTAATATATCATTCATTAGGGGCTGATAACAAATTAATTAAATGCTAATAAATTAATAATTAGCCGGTAATTGTTAATTAATTCTAATAATGATTTTATTAGTTGTTATTAATGAATGAATGCAGCTCTTACCCAGCTCCATCCTGAGCTCCTCGGTCTCTGCGGGGATTCGGGAATTTGGGAATTCGGAGATTTCAGAATTTGGGGATTTGGGAATTTGGGGATTCGGGAATTTGAGGATTTGGGAATTTGGGGAATTTGGGGATTTGGGGATTCGGGAATTTGGGGAATTTGGGGATTTGGAGAATTTGGAAATTTGGGAATTTAGGGATTTGGGAATTTGGAGATTTGGGAATTTGGGAATTTGGGGATTCGGGGATTTGGGGATTCGGGAATTTGGAGAATTTGGAGTATTGGGGAATTTGGGGATTCGGGGATTTGGGGATTTGCGAATTTGGGGAATTTGCGGAATTTGGGGATTTGGGAATTTGGGGTTTTGGGAATTTGGGAATTCGGAGATTTGGGAATTTGGGGATTTGGGAATTTGGGGGATTTGGGGAATTTGGGAATTTGGGGATTCGGGGATTTGGGGAATTTGGAGATTCGTGAATTTGGGGAATTTGGGAATTTGGGGAATTTGAGGATTCGGAGATTTCGGGATTTGGGAATTTGGGGAATTTGGGAATTTTGGAATTTGGGGAATTTGGAGATTCGGGGATTTGGGAATTTGGGGAATTGGGGGATTCAGGGATTTGGGGATTTGGGGAATTTGAGGATTCGGGGATTTGCGAATTTGGGGAATTTGAGAATTTGGGAATTCGGGAATTTGTGGATTTGGGAATTTGGGGATTTGGGAATTTGGGGATTTGGGGATTTGGAGATTTGGGGATTTGGGGATTCGGGGAATTTGGGAATTCGGGGATTTGGGGGATTTGGGAATTTGGGAATTTGGGAATTCAGGGATTTGGGAATTCGGGGATTTCGGGATTCGGGGATTTGTGGAATTGGGGGATTTGGGAATTTGGGGAATTTGGGAATTTGGGGATTCAGGAATTTGGGGAATTTGGGGATTTGGGGACGGGAATTTTGGGGAATTCAGAAATTTTTGGAGAATTTGGGGAATTTTTGGGATTTGGGAATGGGAATTTTGGGGAACTTGGGGATTTAGGAACAGAAATTCCGGGAATTTGGGGATTTAGGAATGGAATTTTGGAGGATTCCAGGAATTGTTGGGATTTAGGAACGGGAATTCTGGGAATTCAGGAATTTTGGAGGATTCCAGGAATTTGGGGGATTTAGGGACAGGAATTCTGGGAATTTTTTGGAATTTAGGGACGGGAATTTTGGGGAATATCGGGAATTTTTGGGATTTAGAAACAGAATTTCTGGGAATTTGGGGGTTTAGGAGCAGGATGTTTGGGGAATTTGTGGATTTAGAAATGGAATTTTGGAGGATTCCGGGAATTTTGGGGGAATTTGGGGAATTTTGGGATTTAGGAAAGGGAATTTTGGGGGAATTTTTGGATTTAGGAACGAGAATTTGGGGGAAATTTGGGGATTTAGGGACGGAATTTTGGAGGGTTCCAGGAATTTTTGGGATTTTGGGAATTTTGAGGGAATTTGGAGATTTAGGGATGGGAATTTTGGGGAAATTTTGGGATTTGGGAAGGGAATTTTGGGGAATTTTTGGGATTTAGGGTGGGAAGTTCCAGGGGAATTTGGGAATTCTGGGAATTTTTGGGAATTTGGGGTGGAAATTTTGGGAGATTTTGGGAATTTGGGGTCGGGAATTTGGGAATTTAGGGATGGGAATTTTTGGGAATTCCAGAAATTTTTGGGATTTAGGAAAGGAAGTTCTGGGAATTTGGGGATTAAGGAATGGGAATTCCGGGATTTGGGGGATTTAGGGATGGGAATTCCGGGAATTTGGGGAATTTTTGGGATTTAGGAATGGGAATTCCGGGAATTTGGGGAATTTTTGGGATTTAGGACTGGGAATTGTGGGGGATGTTGGGGATTTGGGGATGGGAATTTGGGGAATTTTGGGGATTTAGGAACAGAAATTCTGGGAATTTGGGGATTTAGGAGCAGGAATTTTTGGGGATTTAGGGATGGGAATTTGGGGGAATTTTGGGATTTAGGGGCTCGAATTCAGGAATTGCAGGAGGATCTGGGGATTTAGAGATGGGAATTTCAGGGAATTTGGGATTTCGGCACAGGGGTTTGGGGGATTTGGGTCATTTTTAGGATTTATGAATGGAAATTTTGGGGAAATTTGGGGAATATTTGGGATTTAAGAGCAGGAAATTTTGGGAATTCCTGGGAATTTGGGGATTTTGGGGCTGGAACTTTGGGAATTTTGGGGATTTGGGGAATTGCAGAGCTGAGCTCACCCTCGCTGATTTCCTGCTGGGATTTCCCTGGGAACGGGAGAGGAAATGGGATTTGAAATGGAATTTTTGTTTCTATTCTTTAATTTTTGAAGTTTTATTTCATTTCATTTCTTTTCTTTTGATTTATTTTCGTTTCATATTTTATTTCGTTTCAGTTTTATCTTTTATTTATAATTTCATTACATTTCATATTTCATTCTATTTTTAAAATATAATTTATTTTCATTTAATTTCATTTATTTTATTCTATTTTTAAAAATTTAATTTATTTCATATCATTTAATTTAATTTAATTTCATCGATTTTATTCAATTTTATTTCATCTCAATTTAATTTAGTTTAATTAATTTCATTTCATTTTATATAGTATTTAATTCTGCTTTCTTTTTGGTGGAAATTAATCTAAATTTAAAATTATTTAAAATTAAATTTAAATTTAATTAAAATAATGAAAAATTAATATAAATAATGAAAAATTAATTAATAATTAATAAACGCAATTCATTAATGCACTCACGCTCCTGAGCCAGAATCCGGCGGTCTCCTGGGGAACCGGTAATTAGGAGACAATTAATGGGAAATTAATGGGCAGATAATGGGAAATTAATGGATAATTAATGGGTAATTAAATGATACATCATGGGTAATTAATTGGTAAATGTTGGGTAATTAATGAGAAATTAATGGGTAATAAATGGGGACATTATGGGTGATGAATGGGTAATTAATGATGGGTAATTAATTGGCAGTTAATTGGTTATAAATGGATAATTATTTGGTAATTATTGAATAAATTAGGAGTGATTAATTGGCAATTAATGAGTAAATAATGGATAAATTACTGGGTAATTAATGAGCAATTAATGGGTGCTGAATGGTTAATGAACAGGATATTAATATCTAATAAATCGGTAATTAATGGGTACAGAGTGGGTAATTAGTTGGTAATTAGTGGGTATTTACCAGGGAAATGAATGGGTAATTAATCGCTAATTAATGGGTAGTTAATGATCAACAATAATGATTAATTAATAACGACTAATTAGTAGCTAATAACTGGGTAGTTAATGATGAATAATTGTGTTATTAATGGGTAATTAGTGGTTAATTAACGGGTAATGAATTTTTAATTAATGAAATAAAGGGAGGAAAAGGGGAAAGAAAAATGGAAATGGGGAAGAAAACAAAAAACGGAAAAATTGAAGGGGAAAAATGAGGGGGAAAAGGGCAGAAATGGGAAAAATGGAAAAATGGGGAAAAACAGAAAAAGAGGAGGAAGAAAAAGGGAAAGAAAAAGGGGGGAAAGGGAAGAAGAAAAGGGAAAAGAGAAATAAAAAAAGAGAGAAAAAGGGAAGAAAAACAGAAATGAAAGGGAAATAGAAAGGGGGGAAAGGAAGAAAAAGAGGGAAAAGGGGGAAAAAAGTGAAGACAAAGAGGGGAAAATGGGGGGGAAAGGAAATAAAAAAGGGGAAAGAGGAAAAAAGGGAATTGAAAAGGGGAAATGGGAAAAAGGGAAATAAAAGGGGAGGAAAAGGTGGAAAAGAGGGAAATGGAAAGGAGGGAGAACGGAACAAAAAGGGAAAGAGGAGGAAAAGAGGGAAAAAATAGAAATGAGAGGGAAATAAAAGGGGGGGAAGGGAGGAAAAAAGGGGAAATTGGGGGGAAATAAAAAGGAAATGAAAAGGGGAAAAGAATAAAGGAAATTTAAAGTGGGGAAAAGGGAAGAATAAGGGAAATAAAAAGGGAGAAAGAAGGGGAAAAACAGAAATAAAAAGGGAAATGGAAAGAGAGAAAAGGGGGAAAAAAGAAAGAAATTGGGGGGGAAAGGGGAAATAAAAAGGAAATAAAAAGGGGAAAAGGGGGAAATAAAAAGGAAATTAAAAGGGAAGAAAAAGAGGGGGAAAGGGAAAAAAGGGAGAAAGGGGAAATAAAAAAGGTGGGAAAAGGGGAAAAAAGGGAATAAAAAGGGGGGGAAAGGGAGGGAAAAGGGGGAAATAGAGGGAAAATGGGAAATAAAAAGGAAATAAAAAGGGGAAAATAATAAAGGAAATTTAAAGTGGGGAAAAGGAAAGAAAAAGGGAAATAAAGAGGGAGAAAAAAGGGGAAAAACAGAAATAAAAAGGGAAATAGAAAGAGGGAAAAGGGAGAAAAAGGGGAAATAAAAAGGAAATAAAAAGGGGGAAATAAAAAGGAAATAAAAAGGGAAGAGAAAGAGGGGGAAAGGGAAAAAAAGGGAGAAAAGGGAATAAAAAGGGGGGGAAAGGAGGAAAAAGGGGGAAATGGAGGAAAATGGAAATGGAGGAAAAAGGGGGAAATGGAGGAAAATGGGAATGGAGGGAAAAGAGGGGAAATGGAGGAAAATGGGAATGGAGGGAAAAGAGGGGAAATGGAGGAAAATGGGAATGGAGGGAAATGGAAATGGAGGAAAATGGGAATGGAGGGAAATGGGAATGGAGGGAAAAGAGGGGAAATGGAGGAAAATGGGAATGGAGGGAAATGGAAATGGAGGAAAATGGGAATGGAGGGAAAATGGGAAATGTTGATTTTTGGGGATTTTCTGCTCACGGCGCAGGCGGGCAGCCGCGGCCAGCGCCAGGCACAGCGCGAGGATGAGGAGCAGGACGAAGGCCGGGAGCCACGGCGACGGCGACGGGAAGAAAACATCTGGAAAGGAACCCGGGAATCGCAGAAAAAACGGGAATTATGGAAGAAAAACCCCTGGAATTCAGTACAAAAATGGGTGTTCTGGCCAAAAAATAAAAAAAAATGGGAATTATGGAAGAAAAACCCCTGGAATTCAGTACAAAAATGGGTGTTATGGCCAAAAATTAAAAAAAAATGGGAATTGTGGTTAAAAAAATTCAATTTTAAAAAACGGGATTATGGCAAAAAACGGGAATGCTGTAAAAAAGCTGCAATTACGGCGAAATGAAATCCGGGAATTCCGTCCAAAAAAATGGGAATTATGGCGAATAAAATGGGAATTCCAATAAAAATGGGAATTGTGGCAAAAAAACCCCAGGAATTCCATAAAAAAATGGGAATTACGGCCAAAAAATGGGAATTCCATAAATAATGTTATTATGGCAAAAAAAACCCCAGGAATTCTGTAGAAAAATGGGAATTATAGGAAAAAATGGGAATTCTGTAGAAATACCGGAATTATGGCAAAAAACCACTGGAATTCCATAAAAATGGGAATTATGGCAAAAACCCAAGAATTCAGTTAAAAAAAAGGGAAATTATGGCCAAAAAAATGGGAATTCTGTAAAAAAATTGTAATTATGGCTAAAAACCCCCAGGAATTCTGTAAAAAAAAAGAAATGGGAACTATGGCTAAAAACCCAGGAATTCCATCAGAAATTGGGAGTTATGGCAAAAAACCCGAGGAATTATGTAAAAAATGGCAATTATGGCCAAAAAAATGGGAATTCTGTAAAAAACCCGGAATTGTGGCAAAAAAACCACTGGAATTCCATTAAAAATTGGAATTATGGCCAAAAAATGGTAATTCCATAAATAATGTAATTATGGCAAAAAACCCCAGGAATTCAGTTAAAAAAAAGGGAAATTATGGCCAAAAAATGGAAATTCTGTAAAAAATTGTAATTATGGCAAAAAAACCCCAGAAATTCTGCAGAAAAATGGGAATTACGGCCAAAAAAATGGGAATTCTGTAAAAATCCCGGAATTATGGCAAAAAAACCACTGGAATTCCATTAAAAATTATTTATTCCATAAATAATTACATTATTTATGGAATTCCCATTTGTGGCCAAAAAATGGGAATTCTATAAATAATGTAATTATGGCAATAAACCCCAGGAATTCTGTAAAAAAAAATTGGGAATTATGACTAAAAACCCAGGAATTCCATCAGAAATTGGGAGATATGGCAAAAAACCCGAGAAATTACGTAAAAAATGGGAATTCTGTCAAAAAAAAAGGAATTCTGGAAAAAATGGGAATTATGGGAAAAATGGGAATTCCATTAAAAAATGGGAACTATGGCCAAAAAAAATCGGTAATTCTGTTACAAATGTTAGTTCCATTCCAAAATTGGAATTATGGCAAAAAATGGGAATTGTGGCCAAAAAAACCCCGGGAATTTCATTAAAAATGGGAATTCCATCCCAAACTGGGAATCCCATCCCAAACTGGGAATCCCATCCCAAACTGGGAATCCCATCCCAAACTGGGAATCCCATCCCAAACTGGGAATTCCAATCCCCAAACTGGGAATCCCATCCCAAACTGGGAATCGCATCCCAAACTGGGAATCCCATCCCAAACTGGGAATCCCATCCCAAACTGGGAATTCCAATCCCCAAACTGGGAATTTCATCCCAAACTGGGAATCCCATCCCAAACTGGGAATCCCAACCCAAACTGGGAATCCCATCCCAAACTGGGAATCGCATCCCAAACTGGGAATCCCATCCCAAACTGGGAATCCCATCCCAAACTGGGAATCCCAACCCAAACTGGGAATCCCATCCCAAACTGGGAATCCCAACCCCAACTGGGAATTCCAGCCATAAACTGGGAATCCCATCCCAAACTGGGAATTCCAACCCAAACTGGGAATCCCATCCCAAACTGGGAATCCCATCCCAAACTGGGAATCCCATCCCAAACTGGGAATTCCAATCCCCAAACTGGGAATCCCATCCCAAACTGGGAATCCCATCCCAAACTGGGAATTCCAACCCAAACTGGGAATTCCAACCCAAACTGGGAATCCCATCCCAAACTGGGAATTCCAATCCCCAAACTGGGAATCCCATCCCAAACTGGGAATTCCATCCCAAACTGGGAATCCCATCCCAAACTGGGAATTCCAACCCAAACTGGGAATCCCATCCCAAACTGGGAATTCCAACCCAAACTGGGAATCCCATCCCAAACTGGGAATCGCATCCCAAACTGGGAATCCCATCCCAAACTGGGAATTCCAATCCCCAAACTGGGAATCCCATCCCAAACTGGGAATTCCAACCCAAACTGGGAATCCCATCCCAAACTGGGAATTCCAATCCCCAAACTGGGAATCCCAACCCCAACTGGGAATCCCATCCCAAACTGGGAATCCCATCCCAAACTGGGAATCCCATCCCAAACTGGGAATTCCAGCCATAAACTGGGAATCCCATCCCAAACTGGGAATTCCAATCCCCAAACTGGGAATTTCATCCCAAACTGGGAATCCCATCCCAAACTGGGAATCCCATCCCAAACTGGGAATCGCATCCCAAACTGGGAATCCCATCCCAAACTGGGAATTCCAACCCAAACTGGGAATTCCATCCCAAACTGGGAATCCCATCCCAAACTGGGAATTCCAGCCATAAACTGGGAATCCCATCCCAAACTGGGAATTCCAATCTCCAAACTGGGAATTTCATCCCAAACTGGGAATCCCATCCCAAACTGGGAATCCCATCCCAAACTGGGAATCCCATCCCAAACTGGGAATTCCAGCCATAAACTGGGAATCCCATCCCAAACTGGGAATTCCAATCCCCAAACTGGGAATTTCATCCCAAACTGGGAATCCCATCCCAAACTGGGAATCCCATCCCAAACTGGGAATCCCAACCCCAACTGGGAATCCCATCCCAAACTGGGAATCCCATCCCAAACTGGGAATTCCAACCCAAACTGGGAATTCCATCCATAAACTGGGAATCCCATCCCACAGAAAACCATCCCAAACTGGGAATCCCATCCCAAACTGGGAATCCCATCCCAAACTGGGAATCCCATCCCAAACTGGGAATTCCATCCCGACTCCTCCCCCATCCCACAGAAAACCACCCCGCCCAATTTGGGACCTTCCCAAACCCCCAGAAAACCCCAGAAACTCCCAAAAACCTCCGGAAAATGCTGGAAAACCCAAGAAAAACCCAAGAAAATCCCAGAAAACTCTGGAAAGTCCCAAAAAACAACGGAAAATTTCCCCAAAACCTGAAAATCCCTGGAAAATCCCCCCAAAAATCTGGAAAACCGCAGAAAACCCAAGAAAACCCCAGAAAACCCCAGAAAACCCCAGAAAACTCTGGAAAACCTTGTAAACACTCAGGAAACCCCAGAATATGCCAGAAAAGCTCAGAAAACACCCAAAAAAACCTGGAAAACCCCAGAAAACACCAGAAAAGTGCAGGAACATTCAGAAAATTAAAAAAAAAAAAAAACAAACAAACATGGAAAACCCAAGAAAACCCCAGAAAATCCCAGAAAACGCTGGAAAATCCCAGAAAAGCCCAGAAAACCCCGGGAAACTCAAGAAAATCCCCAAAACCCCTGGAAGCCCGGAAAATCCAAGAAAACACTGGAAAATTCCAGAAAAAAAAAAAACAGAAAATCCCAGACAACACCGGAAAACCCCAAGAAAATCCCAGAAAATCCCAGAAAACCTCAGAAAATCCCAGAAAACCTCAGAAAATCCCAGAAAAGTCCAGAAAATCCCAGAAAACTCCAAAAAAAAGCACAAGAAAAGCCCAGAAAATCCCAGAAAATGCTGGAAAATCCCAGAAAACTAAAAAAAAACACCACAAGAAAACCCCAGAAAATGCTGGAAAATCCCAGAAAACTCCAAAAAACACAAGAAAAATCCAGAAAATCCCAGAAAACTCCAAAAAAACACAAGAAAAGCCCAGAAAATCCCAGAAAACCCAAAAAGCCGCTCCAGAAAACCCCACAAAATTACAAAAATACCCGAAAATCACCCAAAAAATCCCAAAACAGCCCAAACCCCGCTGGATTTTCCCACTGGGTGCAGAATTCCCGATTTCCCGGCCCCTCACCGGCGATGACCACGGCGGGTTCTGCAGCCGATCCCGCGCTGGAAACCCCAAGAAAACCCCAGAAAACCCCAGAAAATCCCAGAAAACCTACAAAATCACCCAAAAAACCCCCAAACCCCAAACCTCGCTGGATTTTCCCATTCCATGCAGAATTGCCGATATCCCGGCCCCTCACCGGCGATGACCACGGCGGACTCGGCGGCCGCTCCCGGTTCCGCTCCCAGGGCCCGGCAAACGGCGCCGGCGGTGCCGGAGCCCGGCCGGAGCAGCAGCGAGATCCCGGCGTTTTGGGCATTTTCCGAATGTGGGGAATGTTCGGGATCGCCGGGATTCTCCGCAGCCCCCGGGAGGTCCCGGGCGGCCCCGGAGCCCCAGAGCAGGCGCAGGTTCGGCTCCGGCGGCTCCGCCCGGCACCGCAGGCGGATCCCGGCCGGGCCCGGCGCCTCCAGCAGCAGCAGCGGCGGCCGGAGCGTCCCTGCAGGGAGGGGAGGGAAAATCGCGGAGGTGACGGGGGGAGAAAGAGGATTTGGGGGCAAAAATCTCCGATTTGGGTCAATATTCCCCAATTGATTTGGGTCAATGATCCCAGATTGATTGGGGTCAATATTCCCCAATTGATTTGGGTCAATGATCCCAGATTGATTGGGGTCAATATTCCCCAATTGATTTGGGTCAAGGATCCCAGATTGATCTGGATCAATATTCCCCAATTCATTTGGGTCAATGATCCCAGATTGATCTGGATCAATATTCCCCAATTCATTTGGGTCAATAATCCCTGATTGACTGGGATCAATAATCCTGAATTGACTGGGATCAATAATCCCCTGATTGACTGGGATCAATAATCCTGAATTGACTGGGATCAATATTGCCAAATTCATTTGGATCAATAATCCCGAACAGATTGGGGTAGATATTCCCAGGATTGATTTGGATCAATAATCCCTGATTGACTGGGATCACTAATCCCGAACTGATTGGGGTCAATATCCTGGGATTGATTGGGATCAATAATCCTGAATTGACTGGGATCAATAATCCCGAACTGATTTGGATCAATATTCCCAGGATTGATTTGGATCAATATTCCCTGACTGACTGGATCAATAATCCTGAATTGATTAGGATCAATAATCCCGAACTGATTTGGATCAATATTCCCAGGATTGATTTGGATCAATATTCCCCAGCTGATTGGAGTCAATAATCCCGAATTTATGTGGATTGAAGATCCTGAATTTATTTGGATTGATAACCCTGAATTGATCTGGATCAATATTCCCCAATTGATTGGGGTCAATGATCTCAGAGTGAGTGTGATCAATAATTTGGAATTGGCTGGTATCAATATTCCCAGATGGTTTGGGATCAATCGTCACGGATTGATTCGGGTCAATAATCCTGGAATTTATTTGGGTCAGTAATCCCAGATTGATTGGGATCAATAATCCTGAATTGATTGGCATCAATATTCCCAAATTGTTTGGTGTCAATATTCTCAAACTCATTGGGATCAATAATCCTGGGATTGATTTGGATCAATAATCCTGAATTTATTGCAGTCAATAATCCTAAATTGATCAGGGTCAATAATCCCTGATTGATTGGGGTCTATAATCCTGAATTGATTGGCATCAATATTCCCACATTCATTGGTATCAATATCCCAAATTGTTTGGGATCAATACTCCCAAATTGTTTGGGATCCATATTGTCAAATTGATTGGGATCAATAATCCTGAATTGATTTGGAGTAATAATCCCCAATTGATTTGGGTCAATAATCCCCAAATGATTTGGATCAATATTCTCAAATTCACTGGGATCAATAATCCCCAATTAATTGGGATCAATACTCCCTGATTGATTTGGGTCAATAATCATGGATTGATTTGGGTCAATAATCCGCAAATTGATTGGGGTCAATATCCTGGGATTGATTGGGATCAATAATCCCTGATTGACTGGGATCAATATCGCCAAATTTATTGGGATCAATATTCCCCAGCTGATTGGAGTCAATAATCCCGAATTTTTGTGGATTGAAGATCCTGAATTTATTTGGATTGATAACCCTGAATTGATCTGGATCAATAATCCCCAATTGATTGGGGTCAATATCCTGAATTGATTGCAGTCAGTATCCTGGGACTGATTGGGATCAATAATACCAGATTGATTTGGGTCAATAATTCTGAATTGATTGGGGTCAATAATCCCAGTTTGATTTGGGTCAATAATCCCCAATCCAATTTATTTGGATCAATAATCATGGATTGATTGGGATCAATATTCCCACATTCATTGGTATCAATATTCCCAAATTGTTCGGGGTCAATATTCTCAAATTCATTGGGACCAATGGTCTTGAATTTATTTGGATCAATCATCTCTGATTAATCAGGATCAATAATCCCAGATGGATTGGGGTCAATAATCCTGACTCGATTGAGATCAATAATCCCCAAATGATTTGGATCAATATTCCCAAATTCATTTGGATCAATAATCCCCAATTGATTGGGATCAATAATCCCGGATTGATTGGGGTCAGTAATTCAGAATTGATTGGTATCAATATTCTCAAATTGTTTGAGATCAATAATCCGGATTGATTGGGGTCAGTAATTCAGAATTGATTGGTATCAATATTCTCAAATTGTTTGAGATCAACAATCCCGGATTGATTGGGGTCAGTAATTCAGAATTGATTGGTATCAATATTCTCAAATTGTTTGGGATCAATAATCCCGGATTGATTGGGGTCAATGTTCCCCAACTGATTTGGGTCAATAATCATTGAATGATTGGGGTCAAAAACCCTGGGATTGATTGGGATCAATAATCCCAGATTGATTTGGATCAATAATCCTGGGATTGATTGGGATCAATAATCCTGGGATTGATTGGGATCAATAATCCCAGATCGATTTGGATCAATAATCCTGGGATTGATTGGGATCAATAATCCTGGGATTGATTGGGATCAATAATTCCAGATTGATTATTGATCCCAAACAATTGATTGGAATCGATATTCTGGGATTGATTGGGATCAATATCCCAGAATTCTTTCTGATCGATGTTCCCAAATTGATTGGGATCAATGTTCCCAAATATTTGGGGTTCAATATCCCGGCATTTCTGGGGTTCCAAATCCCAGGGTTTTGGGTTTTCCCATTCCCGGGATTTTTGGGGTTTCCCATTCCCGGGATTTTGGGGGTTCCCGGAGTTTTTGGGGTTTCTGTTTCCAGGGTTTTGGGGGTTTCTCATTCCTGGGATTTTTGGGTTTAACATTCCTGGGATTTTAGGATTTCCCATTCCCAGAGTTTTTGGGGTTTCCCATTCCCAGATTTTTAGAGTTCAGTATCCCAGAATTTTGGGTGTTCCCAGGGTTTTGGGGTTTCCCGTTCCCAGGGTTTTGGGGTTTCCCATTCCCAGGGTTATTGGGTTTAACGTCCCGGAGATTTTAGGATTTCCCATTCCCAGAGTTTTTGGGGTTTCCCATTCCCGAGATTTTTGGGGTTTCCTGTTCCCAGGATTTTTGGGGTTTTCAGTTCCTGGGATTCTGTGTTTCCCATTCCCTGGATTTTTGGGGGATTTCTCAGAGTTTTTGGGGTTCCATACCCCGGAATTTTTGGGGTTTCCCATTCCCAGCATTTTTGGGGTTTTCTGTTCCCGGGATTTTTGGGGTTCCATATCCCGGAGTTTTTGGGGTTTCTGTTTCCTGGGATTTTTGGGGTTCAGTATCCCAGAATTTATGGAGTTCCTGGGGTTTTTGGGGTTCCCCATTCCCGGAGTTTTTGGGGTTTCCCGTTCCCAGAGTTTTTGGGGTTTTTGGTTCCCAGGATTCTGTGTTTCCCATTCCCTGGATCTTTTGGGATTTCTCAGTTTTCAGGGTTCCATATCCCGGAGTTTTTGAGGTTTCCAATTCCCAGATTTTTTTTTTGAGTTTTCTGTTCCTGGGATTTTTTGGGGTTTTTTGTTCCCAGAACTTTTGGGATTCCATTTCCCGGGACTTTTGGGGTTTCCCATTCCCGGGATTTTTGGGGTTCCCGGAGTTTTTGGGGTTTCTGTTTCCAGGGTTTTTGGGGTTTCTCATTCCTGGGATTTTTGGGTTTAACATTCCTGGGATTTTAGGATTTCCCATTCCCAGAGGTTTTGGGGTTCAATATCCCGGAATTCTTTGAGATTCACATTCTGGGATTCTTTGGATTCAATATTCCCGAATTTTTGTGTTTCATATCTCGGGATTTTTGGGGTTCCTGGGGTTTTTTGGGGTTTCCCATTCCCAGAGTTCAGGATCCCCGTTGCCGGGACGGGATCACGGCTCTGTGGGGATTTGGATCCTGAATTGCCGATTCCCGATCCCACAAACTCACCGGTTATGGGACGGAGCACGGAGAGCGCCAGGAGCAGCAGCAGCAGCGGGGGCGGCGCTCCTGATCCCATTCCTGATCCCATTCCTGATCCCATTCCTGATCCCATTCCTGATCCTGATTCTGATCCCAATCCAATATCCCGATCCCAATCCCGATCCTGTTCCTGATCCTGATCCCAATCCCGATCCTATTCCTGATCCCAATGCTGATCCCAATCCTGATCCTGATCCTGATCCTGATCCAATCCCAATCCTGGTCCTGGTCCTGATCCTATTCCTGATCTTATTCTTGATCCCACTCCTGATCCTAATCCTATTCCTGATCCCAATCCCGGTCCTGATCCTATTCCTGATCCCAATTCCAATCCTAATCCCAATCCCAATTCTATTCCCAATCCCAATCCCTGATCCCAATCCTGATCCCAATCCTGATCCCAATCCTGATCCCAATCCTGATCCTGATCCTGATCCAATCCCAATCCTGGTCCTGGTCCTGATCCTATTCCTGATCCCAATCCCAATCCCAATTCTATTCCTGATCCCAATCCCAATCTAATCCCTGATCCTGGCCCCGGTCCTAATCCTGATCCCAATCCTGATCCCAATCCTGATCCTAATCCCAATTCTGATCCCAATCCAATCCCAATCCTGATCCTGATCCTGATCCCGATCTCGATCCTCTTCCTGATCCTGATCCTGATCCAATCTCAATCCCAATCCCTGATCCCAATCTAATCCCTAATCCCTGGTCCCAATCCCGATCCTGATCCAGTCCCAATCCCGATCCCAATCCCGATCCCAATGTCGGTGCTGATCCCGATCCCGATCCTGCAGGGAAGGAGAAATTCCAGGGTCAGGGTCTGGGATTGGGGTTGGGAACAGCGGGGAACGGGGTGGGGAGGGAAAAGGGGAAAAGGAAAAGGTGGAAAAGGGAAAAGGGAAAAGGGAAAAGGGAAAAGGGAAAAGGGAAAAGGGAAACGTTCCCAAAAATCCACTGGGATCCTGAAAATCCATCAGGATCCAGGGAAATATTCCCAAAAGCCCACCAGGATCCCAAAAGTCCTCTGGGATCTGCAGAAATATTCCCGAAAATCCACCGGGATTCCAAAATCCCCTGGGATCTGCAGAAATGTTCCCAAAAATCCACCAGGATCCCAAAAATCCCCTGGGATCTGCAGAAATGTTCCCGAAAATCCACCGGGATCCCAGAAATCCCCCCCGGATCCCGGCCCCACCTGCGGCCGCTCCCTCGGAGCCGCTCCCGGAACTTCGGCCCCGGAACGGCCGCGGATCCAAAGGGCAGCGGGAAACGGGAGGGACCGGAATTGTGGGGATTCAGGGGGTTTGGGGGATTTAGGGGGTTTGGGGGATTTGGGAAAAATGGAATTTGAGATTGGTGATTTGGCATTGGGGCATTTATGGAATTGGGGTTTGGGATTTGGGGGATTTGGGGGATTTGGGGGATTGGGATTTATGGGATTGATGGGATTTGAGATTTGGGATTTGGGGATTTGGGATTTGGGATTTGGGATTTATGGGATTGAGGATTGGGGGTTTGGGATTTGGGGGGATGTGGGGATTTTGGGGATTTGGGGGATTTGGGGGATTGGGATTTATGGGATTGGGATTTATAGGATTGATGGGATTTGAGATTGGTGATTTGGCAGTGGGGGCTTTATGGAATTGGGGTTTGGGATTTGGGGAATTTAGGGGATTTGGGGGATTTGGGGGATTGGGATTTATGGGATTGGGATTTATAGGATTGATGGGATTTGAGATTTGGGATTGGGGATTTGGGATTTATGGGATTTGGGATTTATGGGATTGAGGATTGGGGATTTGGGGATTTGGGGGATGTGGGGATTTGGGGGATTTGGGGGATTTGGGGGATTGGGATTTATGGGATTGGGATTTATAGGATTGATGGGATTTGAAATTTGGGATTTGGGGATTTGGGATTTATGGGATTGAGGATTGGGGATTTGGGGGATTGGGGATTTGGAGAATTTAGTTCCATTTGGGAATTTGGGGGGATTTTGGTGGATTTGCCTTAAAAAATTTCTGGGGGTTGGAGAAAAGAAGAGTCAGGATTTTTTTTTTCCAAGGAATTTTCTGGGATTTTGATGGAATTCAGCATAAGGGATTCCAGGATGAGAAAAAGTGGGAATGAGGGGATTTGGATGTTGGTTCAGTGAGAAAAAGTTGGGATTTTGATCCTCCAGATCCTTAAAACTATTTTAAAATTCCCAGAAAATTCCTTTAAAACACTTTAAAATTCTTTTAAAATCCCTTTAAACACCTTTAGAATTCCCTTTATGTTCCTTAAAAATTCTTTTAAATTCCTTTAAAATCCTTTTAAAAAACTTTAAAAGTCTTTTAAAAATCCCTTTTAAATGTCTTTAAAATTCCCTTTAAATTCCTTTTAAATTCTGTTTTAATTTCTTTAGTGCCTTTAAAAATCCTTTTAAAGGATTTTCATTGCCCTTTTATTCCCCATATTTTGCCAATTTCCCCATTTTCCCCCCAATTTTCCTGCCTTTTTCTTTCCTTCCCCTTTTCACCACTTTTCCAATTTTTCCCCATTTTCCCCCAAAATTCCCATCCCGCCCCTTTTCCCCAATTTTTCCATCCCCCCATTTTTCCCTTTTTCCCCATTTTCCCCAATTTCCCCCCCTTTCCCCCATGTTTTGCTCCAATTTTCCCACTATTTTCCAACTTTTCCCATTCCCCCCCATTTTTTCCCATTTTCCTCCAAAATTACAGTTTTCCAATTTTCCCCATTCCCCCCCCCAGTTTTCCCCATTTTTTCACAATTTTTTTTCAATTTTTCTCAATTTTCCCAATTTTCCCCATTTTTCCCAAAAATTCCAATTTTCCCTTTCCCCCCATTTTCCCCCATTTCCCCCCATTTCCCCCTTTTTCCTGATTTCCTCCCATTTTTCCCAATTTACCCCATTTCCCCCCCATTTTCCCCCAAAATTCCAATTTTCTCTTTTCCCCCCATTTTTTCCCCACTCCCCCCCCACTTTTCCCAAAAACTCCAATTTTCCCATTTTTTCACCATTCCCCCCATTCCCCCCCCCATTTTTCCCATTTTCTCCCAAAATTCCAATTTTCCCCTTTTATTCCCCATTTCCCCCCAATTTTCTGCCCCTCCCCCACCCACCAGACCCAAACAGGTAAAAAAAAAAGGACAAAAAAATAAAAAAAAAAAAGAAAGAAAGAGGCAAAAATCCAAAATCCGGGAATTTTATTGAATTCGGGATCCCCAGGTGTGCACAGGTAGCCCCAGGTGTGCCCAGGTGAGCCCAGGTGAGCCCAGGGAATGCCAGGGGTGCCCAGGTGTGCCCAGGTGTGCACAGGGAATGCCAGGGGTGCCCAGGTGTGCCCAGGTGTGCCCAGGTAACCCCAGGTGTGCACAGGTGTGCCCAGGTGTGCCCAGGTGAGCTCAGGTAGCCCCAGGTGTTCCCAGGGATCCCCAGGTGTGCCCAGGTGAGCCCAGGTAGCCCCAGGTGAGCACAGATGGGCACAGGTAATGCCAGGTGTGCCCAGGTAGCCCCAGGTAGCCTCAGGTGTGCACAGGTGAGTCCAGGTGAGCTCAGGTGTGCCCAGGTGTGCCCAGGTGAGCACAGGTAACCTCAAGTGACCCCAGGTGAGCACAGGGATTCCCAGGTGTGCCCAGGTGTGCCCACGTGAGCACAGGTAATGCCAGCTGAGCACAGGTAACCCAGGTGAGCCCAAGAGAGCTCAGGTGTGCCCAGGTGTGCCCAGGTAGCCCCAGGTGTGCCCAGGTGAGCACAGGTAACCCAGGTGAGTCCAAGAGAGCTCAGGTGTGACCAGGTGTGCCCAGGTAACCTCAAGTGACCCCGGGTGAGCACAGGGATTCCCAGGTGAGCTCAGGTGAGCTCAGGTGAGCACAGACAACTCCAGGTGTGGCTCTCTGCCCATCACCTCTCCAGGTGCTCCCAGCCCATCCCAGGTGTGCCCATCACCTGTCCAGGTGTACTGGACCCTCTCCGGGTGTGTCCTTAACCTCTCCAGGCGTGCCCTTCACCTGTCCAGGTGTCCTTGGCCCATCCCAGGTGTGCCCTTCACCTGTCCAGGTGTCCTTGGCCCATCCCAGGTGTGCCCTTCACCTGTCCAGGTGTCTCTACCCCATCTCCAGGTGTTTCCATCTCATTCCAGGTATTCCCAGCCCATCTCCAAATGTTCCCCTCACCTGTCCAGGTGTCCCTATTCCATGTCCAGGTGTTTCCCCCACCTGCCCAGGTGTTCTCCTAACCTGTCCAGGTGTCCCCACCTCACTCCTGGGGGACCTGGAGTCACCTGTGGGGCTCACCTGTCCCTCCTCACCTGTGGGGCTCACCTGGCCACTCTCACTGTCACCTGTGGTGCTCACCTGTCCCTCCTCACCTGTGGGGCTCACCTGGCCACTCCCCCACTCACCTGTTGGGCTCACCTGGCTGCTCCCACTTGTGGGGAATCCCTGACTGCTCTCACCTGTTGGGCTCACCTGTCCCTCCTGACCTGCAGAGCTCACCTGGCCACTCTCACCTGTGGGACTCACCTGGTCACTCCTTCCATCACCTGCAGAGCTCACCTGGCCGCTCTCACCTGCAGAGCTCACCTGGTCACTCCTTCCATCACCTGCAGAACTCACCTGGCCACTCTCACCTGTGGGACTCACCTGTTCCCCCTCACCTGCAGAGCTCACCTGGCTGCTCCCACCAGCAGAGCTCACCTGTCCCCCCTCACCTGTTGGGCTCACCTGGCCACTGCCCCGCTCACCTGTAGAGCTCACCTGGCCGCTCCCACTCTCATCCGCAGAGCTCACCTGTTCTCCCTCCTCACCGGTCGGGCTCATCTGTCCCCCCTCACCTGCAGAGCTCACCTGGCTGCTCCCACTTTCAGAGCTCACCTGTCCCCCCTCACCTGTTGGGCTCACCTGGCCGCTCCCACTTTCAGAGCTCACCTGTCCCCCCTCACCTGTTGGGCTCACCTGGCTGCTCCCACTTTCAGAGCTCACCTGTCCCCCCTCACCTGTTGGGCTCACCTGGCCGCTCCCACTTTCAGAGCTCACCTGTCCCCCCTCACCTGTTGGGCTCACCTGGCCACTCCCCCGCTCACCTGTAGAGCTCACCTGGCCGCTCCCACTCTCATCCGCAGAGCTCACCTGTTCTCCCTCCTCACCTGTCGGGCTCACCTGTCCCCCCTCCCCTGCAGAGCTCACCTGTCCGCTCCCACTCTCACCCGTCCCCCTCACCTGCCCGCCGTGCCGCAGCCACGCCTCCCCCAGGTACCCGAGCACCTGCCCAGGTGGGGCTCCGCCTCCCGGCCCGGGGGTGGAGCAGCCCCCGCAGCATCTCCAGCCCCGCCCCCCCCAAACCCCGCCAGGCGCGCGGCGGCGGCCCCGCCCCCTGACCTGGGCCCGCCCCCCGCCCCGCTGCGCATGCGCGGCGGTGCCAGGCGCGGAAGCGGCGGAAGGCGGGGTCGGAGCGCGCAGGCGCAGTCCAGGGGAAGGCGCCGGTGAGCAGCGCGAAGAGCAGCACGCCCAGCGCCCAGGCGTCCACGGGCGGCGCCAGGTGCGGCAGGTGCGGCTCCCCCGGGCGGGGCAGCAGCTCGGGGGCGGCGTAGGGGGCGTGGCCGGGGGCGGGGCGCACCTGCGCGCCCTGCACGCGCGTCAGGCCGAAGTCGGCGAGCTTGACCAGGCGGCACTCGGGGTCGAAGGCCAGCACGTTGTCCAGCTTGAGGTCCGCGTGCACCAGGGCGTGGCCGTGCAGGTAGCACAGCGCCGAGCACACCTGGGCGGCGCAGCGCTTCACCTGCGGCTCCGGCAGGCCCACCTGCGGGCGGGGACAGAGGTGGGGTCAGACCTGGGGGCACACCTGGGGACAGGTAACCTGTGAGGGACAGCGCTTCACCTGCGGCTCCAGGAGACCCACCTGCGGGCAGGGGACAGAGAAATGGGGGCACACCTGGGGGCACACCTGGGGACAGGTAACACACCTGGGGGCACACCCTGGGGGAACCTGTGAGGGACAGCGCTTCACCTGCGGCTCCGGCAGGCCCACCTGCGGGCGGGGACAGAGGTGGGGTCAGACCTGGGGGCACACCTGGGGACAGGTAACACACCTGGGGACAGGTAACAGAGATGGGGTCACACCTGGGGACAGGTGACACTCCTGGGGTCACACCTGGAGACACACCTGGGGACACACCTGGAGACAGGTAACACAGTTGGGGTCACTAGAGATGGGGGTCACACCTGGAGACACACCTGCAGACAGGTAACACACCTGGGGGCACACCTGGGCATGGGGAACACACCTGGGGGCACACCTAGGACAGGTAACACAGCTGGGGACAGGTAACAGAGATGGGGTCACACCTGGGGATGGGGGACACACCTGGGGGCACACCTGGGGACAGGTAACACAGCTATGAGGGGCAGCGCTTCACCTGCAGCTCTGGCAGGCCCACCTGCGGGCAGGGGACAGAGAGGGGGGCACACCTGGGGACAGGTAACACACCTGGGGGCACACCTGGGCATGGGGAACACACCTGGGGGCACACCTGGGGGCACACCTGGGGACAGGTAACACAGTTGGGGTCACCTAGAGATGGGAGTCACACCTGGGGACAGGTGACACACCTGGGGTCACACCTGAGCGTAGGGGACACAGCTGGGTTCACCTGGAGATGGGGGTCACACCTGGGGGCACACCTACGGACAGGTAACAGAGATGGGGTCACCTGGGGATGGGGGACACACCTGGGGGCACACCTGGGGACAGGTAACACACCTGGGAGAACCTGTGAGGGACAGCGCTTCACCTGCGGCTCCGGCAGGCCCACCTGCGGGTGGGGGACAGAGATGGGGTCACACCTGGGGGCACACCTGGGGACAGGTAACACACCTGGGGACAGGTAACAGAGATGGGGTCACACCTGGGGACAGGTGACACACCTGGGGTCACACCTGGAGACACACCTGGGGACACACCTGGGGACAGGTAATACGGTTGGGGTCACCTAGAGTTGGGGGTCACACCTGGGGGCACACCTGCAGACAGGTAACACAGCTGCAAGGGGCAATGCTTCACCTGCAGCTCCAGGAGACCCACCTGGGGACAGGTAACACAGCTGGGGTCACACCTGGCCGTGGGGGACACACCTGGGGTCACACCTGAGGTCACCACCTGGGGAGGGGAGGCACACCTGGGGATGGGGGGGACACACCTGGGGATGGGGGGGACACAGTTGGGGGGTCGCACCTGGGGAGAGGTAACACACCTGGGTCGCCTGGGTGGGGTCAGTTATTCACCTGCAGCTCCAGGAGACCCACCTGGGGATGGGGGACACACCTGGGGCACACCTATGGGGTCACTCAGTGGCACTGGGGACAGGAACACACCTGGGGACACACCTGGGGATGGGGGACCCACCTGGGGACACTCAGCTCTGTCACCCAGCCAGGGCTGTGTCACCTGAGAGGTCACCTGGGCACACCTGTCCTCCCACCCGGGTGCAAAACTGTTCCCTCTTCCCACTCACCTGTCACTCACCTCACACCTGTCCCCCACCTGTCCCTCACCTGTCTCACCTGTGACTCACCCCAGGTGTGAGCAGCCCGCACAGGTCCCCCGCAGGTGCGAGCTCCATCCCTCACCTGTGACTCACCTGTCCCTCACCTGTCTCACCTGTGTCTCACCTGTGACTCACCTGTCCCTCACCTGTCTCACCTGTCTGTCCCTCACCTGTGACTCACCTGTCCCTCACCTGTCTCATCTGTCTGTCCCTCACCTGTGACTCACCCCAGGTGTGAGCAGCCCGCACAGGTCCCCCGCAGGTGCGAGCTCCTGGGCGAAGCCGAACTCCGTGGGTGTCTCGAAGGCGAGCGGCAGCACCTGGACGCAGGTGAGCGCCCCCCGCAGGCACAGGTGAGTGCAGAACTCGCGCAGGAAACGGAACCGGGGCGTGCGCAGCCTTGGAGAGCAGCTTCAGCGCCACCTGCGCGCCTGGGACAGGTAACACACTGGATCGGGGACAGGTGACACACCTGGGTCAGGGACAGGTAACAGCACCTGCACACCTGGGACAGGTAACACACCCACACACCGGGGCGTGCGCGCCTTGGAGAGCAGCTTCAGCGCCACTGCGCACCTGCACAGGTAACAGGTAACACACCTGAGTCAGGTAACACACCGGGGACAGGTAACAACACCTGGGTTAGGGACAGACGCCTGCACACCTGGGCGTGCGCGCCTTGGAGAGCAGCTTCAGAGCCACCTGCGCACCTGCACAGGTAACACAGCACGCCTGGGTGAGGTAACACACCTGGACAGGTAACAACACCTGGGAGAGGTAACACACCCACACACCTGGGACAGGTAACACACCTGCACAGGTAACACACCTGAGTCAGGTAACACACACGCACAGGTAACACAGCACACCTGGGTGAGGGATGGACACACCTGGGACAGGTAACACACCTGGGTGAGGGATGGACACACCTGGGACAGAGAATAGACACACTTGGGACAGGTAACACACCTGCACAGGTAACAGCACACCTGGTCGGGGAACACAGCTGAGACAGGGACAGACGTACCTGGGACAGGGATGGACACACCTGTGGCAGGAACAGGGAACACACCTGGACAGGTAACATAGCTGAGACAGGGACAGACACACCCCGCACAGGTAATGGCACAGCTGGGTCCGGTACACACCTGGGACAGGTAACATGGCTGAGACAGGGACAGACACACCCGCACAGGTAATGGCACAGCTGGGTCCGGTAACACACCTGGACAGGTAACATGGCTGAGACAGGGACAGACACACCTGCACAGGTAATGGCACAGCTGGGTCCGGTAACACACCTGGGACAGGTAACATGGCTGAGACAGGGACAGACAACACCTGCACAGGTAATGGCACAGCTGGGTCAGCTGGGAACACACCTGGACAGGTAACATGGCTGAGACAGGGACAGACACACCCGCACAGGTAACACAGCACAGCTGGGTCTGGTAACACACCTGGACAGGAAAGGGCGCACCTGGTCAGAGTCAGGTAACACACTTGCACAGGTAACACAGCACACCTGGGTCAGGGAACACACATGGGACAGGTAGCACACCTGCACCGGTAACACACCTGCACAAGTAATGGCACACCTGGGTCAGGAGGGAATACACCTGCACAGGTAACACTGCTGGGTCAACAGGGAACACATCTGGGACAAGGAACACACCTGGGTCAGGGACAGATACACCTGGCACAGGTAACACCTGGTACAGGTAACACACCTGCACAGGTAACACAGCACACCTGGGTCAGGGACAGATACACCGGGCACAGGTAACACCTGGTACAGGTAACACAGCTGCACAGGTAACACAGCACACCTGGGTCAGGGACAGATACACCTGGGACATGGAACACGCCTGCACAGGTAACACCTGGTACAGGTAACACAGCACACCTGGGTCAGGCACAGATACACCAGGCACAGGTAACACCTGGTACAGGTAACACAGCTGCACAGGTAACACAGCACACCTGGGTCAGGGACAGATACACCGGGCACAGGTAACACCTGGTACAGGTAACACACCTGCACAGGTAACACAGCACACCTGGGTCAGGGACAGATACACCGGGCACAGGTAACACCTGGTACAGGTAACACACCTGCACAGGTAACACAGCACACCTGGGTCAGGGACAGATACACCGGGCACAGGTAACACCTGGTACAGGTAACACACCTGCACAGGTAACACAGCACACCTGGGTCAGGGACAGATACACCGGGCACAGGTAACACCTGGTACAGGTAACACACCTGCACAGGTAACACAGCACACCTGGGTCAGGGACAGATACACCGGGCACAGGTAACACCTGGTACAGGTAACACAGCACACCCTGGGTCAGGGACAGATACACCAGGCACAGGTAACACCTGGTACAGGTAACACACCTGCACAGGTAACACAGCACACCTGGGTCAGGGACAGATACACCTGGGACATGGAACACACCTGCACAGGTAACACACCTGCACAGGTAACACAGCACACCTGGGTCAGGGACAGATACACCTGGGACATGGAACACGCCTGCACAGGTAACACAGCTGGGTCAGGGAACAGACACACCTGGGACAGGTAACACACCTGGGATAGGGACAGGCACACCTGTGCCCAGGTGCCCCCAGGTGCGCTCATCTCCGTGCCAGGCCTGTGCCAGCAGCATGCACCCATGGGAGCTGCTGCCCAGGTGTGCCCAGGTGTGTCTGTGGATATCCCCAGGTGTATCCCAGGTGTCCCCAGGTGTGCACAGGTGTGTCTGTGGATATCCCCAGGTGTGTCCAGGTGTGCCCATGTATATCCAAGGTGCCCCCAGGTGTGCCCAGGTGTGTCTGTGGATATCCTCAGGTGTGCCTATGTGCCCCCAGGTGTCCCCAGCTGTGCCCAGCTGTGTCCAGGTGCTCCCAGGTGTATCCCCACCTGTCCCCAGGTGTGCCCAGGTGTGCCTGTGGATATCCCCAGCTGTCCCCAGGTGTATCCCCAGGTGTCCCCAGGTGTCCCCAGCTGTCCCCAGCTGTCCCCAGGTGCCCCCAGGTGTCCCCAGGTGTCCCCAGCTGCCCCCAGGTGCCCCCAGCTGTCCCTACCTGTCCCCAGGTGTCCCCAGGTGTCCCCACCTGTCCCCAGGTGTCCCCAGGTGCCCCCAGCTGTCCCCAGCTGTCCCCAGGTGTCCCCAGGTGCCCCCAGCTGTCCCCAGGTGTCCCCAGGTGTATCCCCAGCTGTCCCCAGGTGTCCCCAGCTGTCCCCAGCTGTCCCCAGGTGTCCCCAGGTGCCCCCAGGTGTCCCCACCTGTCCCCAGCTGTCCCCAGGTGCCCCCAGGTGTCCCCAGCTGTCCCCAGGTGCCCCCAGGTGCCCCCAGGTGTCCCCAGCTGTCCCCAGCTGTCCCCAGGTGTATCCCCACCTGTCCCCAGGTGTCCCCAGCTGTCCCCACCTGTCCCCCAGCTGTCCCCAGCTGTCCCCAGGTGTCCCCAGGTGCCCCCAGGTGTCCCCACCTGTCCCCAGCTGTCCCCAGGTGCCCCCAGGTGTCCCCAGCTGTCCCCAGCTGTCCCCAGCTGTCCCCAGGTGTATCCCCAGCTGTCCCCAGGTGTATCCCCAGCTGTCCCCAGCTGTCCCCAGCTGTCCCCAGGTGTCCCCAGGTGTATCCCCAGCTGTCCCCAGCTGTCCCCAGGTGTCCCCAGCTGTCCCCAGCTGTCCCCAGCTGTCCCCAGCTGTCCCCAGGTGTCCCCAGGTGCCCCCAGGTGTCCCCACCTGTCCCCAGCTGTCCCCAGCTGTCCCCAGCTGTCCCCAGCTGTCCCCAGGTGTCCCCAGGTGTCCCCAGGTGTATCCCCAGGTGTCCCCAGGTGCCCCCAGGTGTATCCCCAGCTGTCCCCAGCTGTCCCCAGGTGTCCCCAGCTGTCCCCAGCTGTCCCCAGGTGTCCCCAGGTGCTCTCTCACCTCCGTGCCGGGGCCGTGCCAGCAGCACCCGCCCGTAGGAGCCGCTGCCCAGCTCTCCCAGTATGGACCAGTCCCGCTCCAGCGCCCGCCGGGGCAGCGCCCGGTCAGCGCGGGCCATCAGCGCCTGCAGGGACCAGTGCGGACCAGTATGAACCAGTATGGACCAGTATGGACCGGTATGGGGTGCTATAAACCAGTATGGACCAGTGTGGACCAGTACGGACCAGTATGGGGTGTTATAAACCAGTATGGACCGGTACGGACCGGTATGGGGTGTTATAAACCAGTATGGACCAGTATGGACCAGTATAAACCGGTATGGAGCGATATGGACCAGTATGGACCAGTATGGGGTGTTATAAACCAGTATGGACCAGTATGGGGTGTTATAAACCAGTATGGACCAGTATGGGCTGGTATGGGGTGTTATAAACCAGTATGGACCAGTATAAACCAGTATGGAGCAATATGGAACAGTACGGACCAGTATGGACCGGTATAAACCAGTAAGGACCAGTAGGGACCAGTATAAACCAGTACAGACCAGTATGGACCAGTAGGGACCAGTATAAACCAGTACAGAACAGTATGGACCAGTATGGACCAGTATAAACCAGTACAGAACAGTATGGACCAGTATAGACCAGTACAACCAGTATAAATCAGTATAACCCAGTACGGACCGGTACAAACCAGTACAGACCAGTACAACCAGTATAACCAGTACAGACCTGCAGGAGCCGCTCCTGAGCTTCTGCTACTGACTCCTCATCATCGTCATCGTCACCTTCATCATCGGCGGCCTCCACGGGGACATCCATGATCTGCCACCAGTATAAACCAGTATGAACCAGTATGAATCAGTGCAGACCAGTATGAACCAGTACAAACCAGTACAAACCAGTACAGACCTGCAGGGGGCACTCCTGACCCTGCTCATCATCGTCACCTTCATCATCGGCCTCTGAAGGTGCATCCGTGGCCTGCAGACCAGTATGGACCAGTATGAACCAGTACAAACCAGTATAAACCAGTATAATCAGTACAAACCAGTGCAGACCTGCAGGAGGCGCTCCTGAGCCTGCTCATCATCATCGTCGTCATCTTCATCATCATCCGCGTCTGAGGGGACATCCGTGGCCTGCAGACCAGTACGGACCAGTAATGACCAGTCTGAACCAGTACAGACCAGTATAAACCAGTATGAATGAGTATAACCAGTATAACCCAGTATAACCCAGTACAGACCTGCAGGGGGTGCTCCTGACCTTGCCCATCGTCATCGTCGTCACCTTCATCATCATCATCGGCCTCTGAAGGTGCATCCGTGGCCTGCAGATGAGTACAGACCAGTATAAACCAGTATGAACCAGTATAACCAGTATGAACCAGTACAAACCAGTATGACCCAGTACAGACCTGCAGGGGGCGCTCCTGAGCCTGCTCATCATCATCATCGTCACCTTCATCCGAGGGACTGTCCATGGCCTGAACCAGTATAAACCAGTATGAACCAGTATGAACCAGTATGAACCAGTATGAATCTGCATAACCAAACCAGTATAACCCTGTATGGACCAGTATAAACCAGTATAACCCTGTATAGATCAGTATAATGCAATATAAACCAGTTCAGACCAGTATGACCCAGTGTAAACCAGTATGGACCAGTATAACTAATACAAACCAGTATAACCCAGTACAAACGAGTACTGACCAGTATAACCCAGTATAACCCAGTGTAAACCAGTACAGACCAGTACAACCAGTATAACCACTATAACCCAGTATGAACCCGTATAACCAAACCAGTATAACCTAGTCTGACCAGTATAACCCAGTATGTCCCAGTATACCCAGTATAACCAGTATGAACCAGTACAAACCAGTATAACCATTATAACCCAGTAAAAAGCAGTATAACCCAGTACAGACCAGTACAACCCAGTATAACCAGTACGGACCAGTATAACCACTATAACCCAGTATGGACAAGTACAAACCAGTGTGGACCAGTCTAACCAGTACAAACCAGTATAACCAGTATAACCCAGTATGGACCAGTATAAGCAGTACAAACCAGTATTACCAGTATAATCCAGTATGGACCAGTATAAGCCAGTATAACCACTGTAATGAAGTATGAATCAGTACAGACCAGTCTAACCAGTATAACCCAGTCTAACCAGTATAACCAGTACAAACCAGTATAACCCAGTATAAATCAGTACAAACCAGTATAACCAGTACAAACCAGTATAACCCAGTATGAATCTGTATAAGCAAAGCAGTGTAACCAGTATAAACCAGTATGGACCAGTATAACCCAGTATAAACCAGTATAACCAGTATAACCCAGTATAGAACAGTATAACCGTATAATCCTGTATAGCCCAGTATAAACCAGTACAAACCAGTATAACCCAGTTTAACCAGTATAATCCACTATGGACCAGTATAACCAGTATAACCCTGTACAAACCAGTATAACCCAATACAAGCCAGTTCAGACCAGTATGACCCAGTGCAAACCAGTATGGACCAGTACGGACCAGTATAGCCAGTGCAGGTCCGTTTGGACCAGTACGAACCAATATAAACCAGTACAAACCAGTACAAACCAGTACAACCGAGTCTAACCAGCGTAACCCAGTACAGACCAGTATGAGCAGTGTCCCCCAGTATAGCGCAGTATCCCCCAGTATAACCCAGTATAGCCCAGTACGAACCAGTACAAACCAGTACAGACCAGTATGAGCAGTGTCCCCCAGTATAACCAGTATAGCCCAGTACAGACCAGTACAGACCAGTATGAGCAGTATCCCCCAGTATAACCAGTATAGCCCAGTACAAACCAGTACAGACCAGTACAGACCAGTATGAGCAGTATCCCCCAGTATAACCAGTATAGCCCAGTACAAACCAGTACAGACCATACAGACCAGTACAAACCAGTACAGACCAGTATGAGCAGTGTCCCCCAGTATAGCGCAGTATCCCCCAGTATAACCAGTATAGCCCAGTACAAACCAGTACAAACCAGTACAGACCAGTACAAACCAGTACAGACCAGTATGAGCAGTGTCCCCCAGTATAGCGCAGTGTCCCCCAGTATAACCAGTATAGCCCAGTACAAACCAGTACAAACCAGTACAGACCAGTACAAACCAGTACAGACCAGTATGAGCAGTGTCCCCCAGTATAGCGCAGTATCCCCCAGTACAAACCAGTACAAACCAGTACAGACCAGTACAGACCAGTATGAGCAGTGTCCCCCAGTATAGCGCAGTATCCCCCAGTATAACCAGTATAACCCAGTACAAACCAGTACAAACCAGTACAGACCAGTACAAACCAGTACAGACCAGTATGACCAGTGTCCCCCAGTATAGCACAGTATCCCCCAGTATAGCCCAGTACAAACCAGTACAGACCAGTACAAACCAGTACAGACCAGTATGAGCAGTGTCCCCCAGTATAGCGCAGTATCCCCCAGTATAACCCAGTATAGCCCAGTACAAACCAGTACAGACCAGTACAAACCAGTACAGACCAGTATGAGCAGTGTCCCCCAGTATAGCGCAGTATCCCCCAGTACAAACCAGTACAAACCAGTACAAACCAGTACAGACCAGTACAGACCAGTATGAGCAGTGTCCCCCAGTATAGCGCAGTATCCCCCAGTATAACCCAGTATAACCCAGTACAAACCAGTACAAACCAGTACAGACCAGTACAAACCAGTACAGACCAGTATGAGCAGTGTCCCCCAGCATAGCGCAGTGTCCCCCAGTATAACCAGTATAGCCCAGTACAAACCAGTACAGACCAGTACAGACCAGTATGACCAGTGTCCCCCAGTATAACCAGTACAGACCAGTACAGACCAGTACAGACCAGTAGAACCCAGCAGAACCAGCCCAGCCCAGTCTGGCTTCCCCTCCCCCCCTCCCCCCCCCCCCCAGCACCTGTTCCCCTCCCCCCCCCGGTGTCCCCAGTGCCACCTGTCCTGTCCGAGTGCCACCGGGGTCACCAATGTCACCAGGGCCCCCCGTGCCACCGGTGCCACCTGTTCCAGCGGGCCCAGGTGGCCTCGAGAGTGCCCCAAGTGCCCCGGGGGGGGGGCCCAGGTGGCCCCGAGTGTCCCCAAATGTCCCTGAGGGTGGCCCAGCTGTCCCCAAGAGTCCCCCCTGTTCCCATGGTGTCCCCAGGGTGGCCCCAGGGATGGCCCAGCTGTCCCCGGGGTCCCACAGGTGTCCCCAAGGAGGCCCCAGGGGTGGCCCAGGTGTCCCCAAAGGTCCCTCGCCTGTCCCCAAGAGTGCCCCAAGGGTCCCCCAGCTGTCCCCAAGGGGCCTGAGGGGCGGCTCAGCTGTCCCCAGGGTCCCCCAGCTTTCCCAGGGTGTCACCAGGGTGGCCCAGCTGTCCCTGGGCGTCCCAGAGGTGTCCCCAAGAGGCCCCGGGGGTGGCTCAGCTGTCCCCAAGGGGGGCTCAGGTGGCCCCGAGTGTCCCCAAGGGCCTCTGCTGCCCCCAGGGTCCCCCAGCTGTCCCCAGGGTTACCCGGCTGTCCCCAAGGGTGCCCCAGGGTCCCCCAGCTGTCCCCAAGAGGGGCCCCAGATGTCCCCGAGGGTCCCCAAGGGTTGTCACGGGTGGCCCAGCTGTCCCCAATGTCCCCCTGCTGTCCCCAAGGGTGGCCCAGGGGTGCCCCTGCTGCCCCTAAGGGGGCCCAGATGGCCCCGAGTGTCCCCAAGTGTCACCGAGGGTGTCCCAGCTGTCCCTGGGGTTCTACAGGTGTCCCCAAGGGTGCCCCAGGGGTCCCCCAGCTGTCACTGAGGGTGGCCCAGCTGTCCCCACGGTGCCCCAGGGTCGCCCAGCTGTCACCAAGCAGGGCCCAGATGGCCCCGAGTGTCCCCAAGTGTCACCGAGGGTGGCCCAGCTGTCCCCGAGAGTGCCCCAGGGGTCCCCCAGCTGTCCCCAGGGGTGCCACAGCTGTCACCAAGAGGGGCCCAGATGGCCCTGAGTGTCCCCAAGTGTCCCCGAGAGTGCCCCAAGGGTCCCCCAGCTGTCACCGGGGTGCCACAGCTGTCCCCAAGAGGGTCCCAGATGGCCCCGAGTGTCCCCAAATGTCGCTGAGGGTGGCCCTGCTGTCCCCAAGGGTGGCTCAGCTGTCCCCACGGTTCCCCCGTGTCCCCAGGGCCCCCCACTGTCCCCGGGTGTCGCAGCTGTCCCCAGGGTTCTACCCCTGTCCCCAGGGTCCACCCCTGTCCCCAGGGTCCCCGCGCTGTCCCCGGGGTGCCACAGGTGCCCCACCTGTGTCCGGGCGCTGCGGCTGTCCCAGGTGTCCCCGCTGTCCCCTGTGGCTGTCCCCAGGTGTCCCCGCTGTCCCCTGGGCCGTGTCCCCCCCGGTGGCCCCGCGGTTGTGACTCAGAGTTTCCCGAGCCCGCGGTGCCACCGCCCCGCCGGGATTGTCACCTGCGGCGCGACAGCGCGGGGACAGCGCGGGGGGACAGAGCGGGGACACGGGGGGGACAGCGCGGGGGGACAGAGCGGGGACAGGGACAGGAGGGGACAGAGCGGGGGGACAGAGCGGGGACAGAGCGGGGACAGGGACAGGAGGGGACAGAGCGGGGGGACAGAGCGGGGACAGCGCGGGGACAGCGCGCGGGGACAGCACGAGGAGATGGGGGGACAGCGAGAGACAGTGGGGCGACAGTGCAGGGACAGTTTGGGGACAGCGAGAGACAGGGGGGACACGGAGGGGGCACGGTGGGGGGGACACTGGGTGGGGGCAGTGCGGGGACATGGGGGAAACGGGGGACACAGGGGGGGACACAGGGGACAGAGCGAGGACAGGGGGGGACAGAGCGGGGACACGGGGGGGACAGAGCGGGGACAGAGCGGGGACAGAGCGGGGACACGGGGGGACACGGGGGGACACGGGGGGACACGGGGGGGGACAGAGCGGAGACGGGGGGGAAAGCGCAGGGACGGTGCGGGGACAAGGGGTGACACGGAGGGGGACACAGGGGACAGCGAGAGACGGGGGGGGCAGTGGGGGACAGAGAAGGGGCAGAGCAGGGGACAGGGAGGGACACGGGGCGGACAGAGCGACAAGGGGGCATGGCGGGACAAGGAGGAGGGGACAGGAAGGGACAGAAGGGGACAGGGTTTAAAAGGGGGGGAGAGGAGGGGACAGGGGGACACGGGGGGACAGGGGGACAGGACAGAGGGACAGGGGACGAGCAGGGGATAAGCAGAGGGGACACGGGGGATGAGGGGGACAAGGGGAGGACAGGAGGGGATTGGGAAGAGGGTGAGGGCAGAGAGGGGACAGGGACAGGAGGGGACAGAGGGGGACAGGGACAGGAGGGGACAGAGGGATAAAAGGGGAGGGGGACAGGAGGGGACAGGGGCTGAGGGGACGGGGGGAGATGGGGGAGGGGACAGAGGGGATGGGGGCACAGAGGGACAAGAGTGGGACAGGGAGAGCAGGACAGGAGGGGACGGGGGACAAAAGGGGAGTGGGACAGGAGGGGACAAAGGGGGCACAGGGAGAGGAGGGGACAGGGGGACACGGAGGGGACAAGGGGGGAGAGGGAAGGGGGGAGGGCGGGGGGGGACAAAGGGGGACAGGGACAGGGGGGGACAGGGACAGGGGGGGACAGGGGACAAAGGAGAAGGGGGCGACAGGAGGGCACAGAGACGGGGGGAGCACAGGGACAGGAGGGGACAAGGAGGGACACGGACGGGACAGGACATGGGGACAGGAGGGGACAAGGGGGACGGGGCATTGGGAGGGCGGGAGGGGACAGGAGGGGACCCAAAGGGACAAGACAGGGACAAAGGGGGACTGGGAGGCACTGGGAGGGGGTTTGGGGGCACTGGGATATACTGGGAGGGCACTGGGACAGTGAACCTGGGTGTATGGAGCTGTACTGGGGCCATACTGGGACATACTGGAACCAAACTGGACCATATTGGGGCCATAGTGGGACATACTGGGACCATATTGGGCCATACTGGTGCATACTGGGACTATCCTGGGACATTCTGGGACCATACTGGGATGGACTGGGCCATACTGGAGCCATACTGGGAGGTAGCTGGGCCAAGCTGTGATCATGCTGGGACCATACTAGGCCATACTGCAGTTGTACTGGGGCCATACTGGGACCATACTGGAACCAAACTGGGCCATACTGGTGTCCCCAAACCCTGTGCCAAGGACTGGGCCCAGTCCCAGTTCCTCCCAATTTATCCCAGTATATCCCAGTCCCTCCCAGTACATCCCAGTTCCGCCCCCAGTCCCTCCCAGTATATCCCAGTTCCCCCCAGTCCATCCCAGTATATCCCAATCCCCTCCCAGTTTATCCCAGTCCCTCCCAGCTCATCCCAGTTCCCCCCAGTTTATCCCAGTCCCTCCCAGCTCATCCCAGTTCCCCCCAGTTTATCCCAGTCCCTCCCAGCTCATCCCAGTTCCCCCCAGTTTATCCCAGTCCCTCCCAGCTCATCCCAGTTCCCCCCAGTTTATCCCAGTCCCTCCCAGCTCATCCCAGTCCCTCCCAGTTTATCCCAGTTCCTCCCAGTTTATCCCAGTTCCCCCCAGTTTATCCCAGTCCCTCCCAGCTCATCCCAGTTCCCCCCAGTTTATCCCAGTCCCTCCCAGCTCATCCCAGTTCCCCCCAGTTTATCCCAGTCCCTCCCAGTTCCCCGCTCTGTCCCTCCCGCCCCTCCCCCCGCGCACCTGTCGCTGTCTCTGCCCCTCCCCGGTAATTAATCCCGGCCCTAATTAACCCCTGCAATTAACCCCTGCGGCAGCTCAACCCGCTCATTAATCATTCCCGGTAATTAATCCCGGCCCTAATTAACCCCTACGGCTCATTAATCATTCCTGGTAATTAATCCCTGCTCTAATTAACTGCTGTGGCAGCCCCGCTCATTAATCACACACAGTTATTAATAATCCCTGTCGTTAATCATTCCAGTAATTAATCATCCCGGTCATTAATCGTCCTCGGTCATTAATCATCCTGGTCATTAATCATTCTGGGTAATTAATCATTCCAGTAATTAATAATTCACGGTAATTAATCATTCGCTGGTAATCAATAATTCCCGGTAATTAATCACACCCGGTAATTAATAATTCATCCCAGTGCTCCCAGTCCAGCCCAGTCCATCCCAGTGCTCCCAGTTCACCCCAGTGCCCCCAGTTCAACCCAGCCCATCCCAGTCCATCCCAGTTCAGCCCAGTACTCCCAGTTCATCCCAGTGCTCCCAGTCCATCCCAGTTCAGCACTCCCAGTTAATCCCAGTACAGCCCAGTTTATCCCAGTGCTCCCAGTATTGCCCAGTCCATCCCAGTTCCCTCCCAGTGCTCCCAGTTCAGCGCTCCCAGTTAATCCCAGTTCAGCACAGTCCATCCCAGTTCATCCCAGTTCAGTGCTCCCAGTTCAGCACTCCCAGTTAATCCCAGTTCAGCCCAGTGCTCCCAGTATAGCCCAGTCCATCCCAGTCCATCCCAGTACAGCCCAGTGCTCCCAGTATAGCCCAGTCCATCCCAGTCCATCCCAGTCCATCCCAGTTCAGCCCAGTTCAGCCCAGTGCTCCCAGTTCACCCTAGTGCCCCCAGTTCAACCCAGCCCATCCCAGTTCAGCCCAGTACTCCCAGTTCATCCCAGTACTCCCAGTTCATCCCAGTCCATCCCAGTTCAGCCCAGTACTCCCAGTTTATCCCAGTTCAGCACTCCCAGTTAATCCCAGTACAGCCCAGTTTATCCCAGTGCTCCCAGTATTGCCCAGTCCATCCCAGTACAGCCCAGTGCTCCCAGTATAGCCCAGTCCATCCCAGTCCATTCCAGTCCATCCCAGTTCAGCCCAGTGCTCCCAGTATAGCCCAGTCCATCCCAGTCCATTCCAGTCCATCCCAGTCCATCCCAGTTCAGCCCAGTGCTCCCAGTATAGCCCAGTCCATCCCAGTCCATTCCAGTCCATCCCAGTCCATCCCAGTACAGCCCAGTGCTCCCAGTATAGCCCAGTCCATCCCAGTCCATCCCAGTCCATCCCAGTACAGCCCAATGCTCCCAGCCCAGTGCTCCCAGTATAGCCCAGTCCATCCCAGTCCATCCCAGTCCATCCCAGTACAGCCCAATGCTCCCAGCCCAGTGCTCCCAGTATAGCCCAGTCCATCCCAGTCCATCCCAGTCCATCCCAGTCCATCCCAGTACAGCCCAATGCTCCCAGCCCAGTGCTCCCAGTATAGCCCAGTCCATCCCAGTCCATCCCAGTACAGCCCAATGCTCCCAGCCCAGTGCTCCCAGTCCATCCCAGTCCATCCCAGTCCATCCCAGTCCATCCCAGTACAGCCCAATGCTCCCAGCCCAGTGCTCCCAGTATAGCCCAGTCCATCCCAGTCCATCCCAGTCCATCCCAGTTCAGCCCAGTGCTCCCAGCCCAGTCCGTTCCAGTCCATCCCAGTTCCCCCCCCCCCGCACCACCGAGTCTCGGCTCATTAACAGCGCCCGCTAATTAACGACAGCCGCTAATTAACCCCTGCTCTGCCGTCACGGACCATCCCCGGTCATTAATCATTCCCTGGTAATTAATCATTCCTTGGTAATTAATCATTCCCTGGTAATTAATCATTCCTCCCGGTAATTAATCATTCCTCCTGGTCATTAATCACTCCCGGTAATCAATCCAGGGTCATTAATCATTCCTCCCGGCAATTAATCACTCCCGGTAATCAATCCCTGGTAATTAATCATTCCTCTCGGTAATTAATCATTCCCCACGGTAATTAATCATTCCCCACGGTCATTAGTCACCCTGTGTAATCAATCCCGCTCATTAATCACCGCTAATTAGCGCAGGCACAGGTGGTTGTGGGGGGGAGGGGCGGCCCCGAATTCCTCCCGGGTCAGAGTGGGGAGAGAACGGAGCGACCAGTAGGGACCAGTATAAACCAGTACGGACCAGTATAAACCAGTATGGGCTGGGATGGACCAGTAGGGACCAGTATAAACCAGTACGGACCAGTATAAACCAGTATGGGCTGGGACGGACCAGTATGGACCAGTATAAACCAGTACGGACCAGTATAAACCAGTACGGGCTGGGACGGACCAGTAGGGACCAGTATAAACCAGTACGGACCAGTATAAACCAGTACGGGCCGGGACGGACCAGTAGGGACCAGTATAAACCAGTATGGACCAGTATAAACCAGTATGGGCCGGGATGGACCAGTAGGGACCAGTATAAACCAGTACGGACCAGTATAAACCAGTATGGGCTGGGACGGACCAGTATAAACCAGTATAAACCAGTACGGACCACTATAAACCAGTATGGGCTGGGACGGACCAGTATGGACCAGTATAAACCAGTACGGACCAGTATAAACCAGTACGGGCTGGGACGGACCAGTAGGGACCAGTATAAACCAGTACGGACCAGTATAAACCAGTACGGGCCGGGACGGACCAGTAGGGACCAGTATAAACCAGTACGGACCAGTATAAACCAGTATGGGCCGGGATGGACCAGTATGGACCAGTATAAACCAGTATGGACCAGTATAAACCAGTATGGGCCGGGACGGACCAGTATAAACCAGTATGGACCAATATAGACTAGTACAGACCAGTATAAACCAGTATGGACCGGTATGGACCAGTATAAACCAGTATGGATCAGTGTGGGCCAGTATGGATGAGTATGGACCAGCATAAACCAGTATGGACCGGTATGGACCAGAATAGACCAGTATGGGCCAATATGGACAAGTATGGACCGGTATGGACCAGTATAAACCAGTATAAACCAGTATGGACCAATATAAACCAGTATGGACCAGTAGGGACCAGTATAAACCAGTATGGGCCAATATAGACCAGTGCAGACCAGTATGGGCCAGTATAAACCAGTAGGGACCAGTACAGACCAGTTCAGTGCTCCCAGTCCCCCCCCGTTCCCCTCCCCCCCCCGGTTATTTCGGTCCCCCCGCACCTGTCCCTGGCCCTGCCCCTCCCCCACCGGGCCCCGCGCCAGCGCCCCTCCCCCCCCCGGGGGGGCTGGGGAACTGGGAGGGACTGGGATAAACTGGGAGGGACTGGGGGAGACTGGGGGAGACTGGGAAGGAATTGGGAGGGACTGGGATAAACTGGGAGTGACTGGGAGGGACCGGGATAAACTGGGGGGAGCTGGGAGTCATACTGGGGCCAAACTGGGCTATACTGGCACTATACCAGAGCCATACTGGACCATACTGGGGCCATAATGGGGCATGCTGGGACCACACTGGGGCCATACTGGAGTCATACTGGGATGGACTGGGCCATACTGGGACGGACTGGGAATCACTGGGGCCATACTGGTCTCTATACTGGGCTATACTGGGACGGACTGGGAATCACTGGGATCACTGGGGCCATACTGGTCTCTATACTGGGCTATACTGGGATGGACTGGGCCATACTGGGCCACACTGGGAATCACTGGGGCCATACTGGTCTCTATACTGGGCTATACTGGGATGGACTGGGCCATACTGGGAATCACTGGGGCCATACTGGAGTCATACTGGGATGGACTGGGCCATACTGGGACGGACTGGGAATCACTGGGATCACTGGGGCCATACTGGTCTCTGTACTGGGCTATACTGGGATGGACTGGGCCATACTGGGACGGACTGGGATCACTGGGGCCATACTGGTCTCTGTACTGGGCTATACTGGGATGGACTGGGCCATACTGGTCACTAAACTGCCCCGTCCCCATTCCCAATAACCCCTTGGCCCCGCCCACTCCATTTGGCCCCTCCCATCTTTTGCCTTTTTGGCCCCGCCCCCATTGCCCCATCCTGCCCCTTGGCTCCTCCCCTTCTTTTAGCCCCTCCCTCTTCTGGGCCCTGGCCCCGCCCCTTCTATTGGCCCTTCCCATCCATTGGCCATGGCCCCGCCCCCTCCCTTGGCCCCGCCCCTCCCGGAAGCACAAACTGCACGGTGGGTGGGGGAGGGGCGCCTTTATTGACATGGGGGGGAGGGGAACGCGGGAACGGCCTCACCTGGGCAGGTGAGCTCAGGAACCGCCTGGCACCCCCTGGCACCCCTCACCTGTGCCAGGTGAGCTCAGGAACCGCCTGGCACCCCCTGGCACCCCTCACCTGTGCAGGTGAGCTCAGGAACCGCCTGGCACCCCCTGGCACCCCTCACCTGTGCAGGTGAGCTCAGGAACCGCCTGGCACCCCCTGGCACCCCTCACCTGTGCCAGGTGAGCTCAGGAACCCCCAGGTACCCCCCTGGCACCCCTCACCTGTGCCAGGTGAGCTCAGGAAACCCCTGGCACCCCCTGGCACCCCTCACCTGTGCCAGGTGAGCTCAGGAACCCCCTGGCACCCCCTGGCACCCCTCACCTGTGCCAGGTGAGCTCAGGAACCCCCTGGCACCCCCTGGCACCCCTCACCTGGGCAGGTGAGCTCAGGAACCCCCAGGTACCCCCTGGCACCCATCAGGTACCCCTCACCTGTGCCAGGTGTGCTCAGGTACCCTCTGGCACCCCCCTGGTACCCCCTGGCACCCCTCACCTGTGCCAGGTGTGCTCAGGTTCCTCTCAGGTACCCCTCAGGTACCCCTCACCTGGGCAGGTGAGCTCAGGTACCCCTGAGGTACCCCCTGGTACCCCTCACCAGTGCCAGGTGAGCTCAGGTACCTCCCCAGGTACCCCCTGGCACCCCCATCACCTGCGGGCACAGGTGTGCACAGGGGCGGGGCACAGGGTCCCCCAGGCCAGGAGCACCTGTGGGGTTCCAGGTGGGCACTGGGCACCTCCAAGGTGAGTCCAGGTGGGCAGAGGGCACCTCTAACATGTCCAGGTGGGCACTGATGTGTCCAGGTGAGCACCGGGCACCTCTGCCATGCCCAGATGGACACTGGGCATCTCCAAGGTGTGTCCAGGTGAGCCCTGGGCACTTTCTCGGTGGGCTCCAGGTGAGCACTGGGCACCTCCAGGTGGGCACAGGGCACCTGCATGGTCTCCAGGTGGGCACTGGGCACCTGCGTGGTCTCCAGGTGGGCACTGGGCACTTTCTCGGTGGGTTCCAGGTGGGTACTGGGCACCTCCCAGGTGTGTCCAGGTGGGCACTGGGCACCTGCATGGTCTACAGGTGAGCACTGGGCACCTCCAAGGTGTGCCCAGGTGAGCACTGGGAATGCCCATGGTCTCCAGGTGGGCACTGGGCACCTCTGACATGCCCAGGTGAGCGCTGGGCACCTCCAGGTGGGCACTGGGTACCAAGGTGTGCCCAGGTGGGCAATGAGCATCTCCAAGGTGTGTCCAGGTGAGCACTGGGCACTTTCTTGGTAGGTTCCAGGTGAGCACTGGGCACCTCCAGGTGGGCACTGGGCACCTGCTTGGTCTTCAGGTGAGCACTGGGTGCTTTCTCAGTGGGTTCCAGATGGACACTGGGCACCTCTGACATGCCCAGGAGGGCACTGAGCATCTCCAAGGTGTGTCCAGGTGGGCACAGGGCACCTGTGTGGTCTCCAGGTGGGCACTGGGCACTTTCTCAGTGGGTTCCAGATGGACACTGGGCACCTCCAAGGTGTGTCCAAGTGAGCATTGAGCATGTCCATGGTCTTCAGGTGAGCACGGGGCACCTCTGACATGCCCAGGTGGGCACTGGGCACCTCCAAGTGGGCACTGGGCACTTCTGACACACCCAGGTGAACACTGGGCACCTCCAAGGTGTCTCCAGGTGGGCAGAGGACACCTCTGATGTCTCCAGGTGGACACTGGTCATCTCCAAGCTGTGTCCAGGTGTGCACTGGGTACCTCTGACACACCCAGGTGGGCATCAAGCATGTCCATGGTCTCCAGGTGGACACTGGGCACTTCCAGGTGGCCACTGGGCAGCTCCAAGGTCTCCAGGTGGACATTGGCCACCTCCTAGGGGGGTTCCAGGTGCACCTCTGTGGGCTCCAGGTGGGCACCGGGCATCTTTGATGAGTCCAGGTGGGCACCAGGCACCTCCAGGTGGACACTGGTCATTGCCAAGGTCTCCAGGTGGGCATCGGTCACCTCCTCAGTGGTCTCCAGGTGGACACAAGGCATTTCCAGGTGGGCACTGGGTACCTCTGAGGTCTTCAGGTGGACATCGGTCACCTCTGACACGTCCAGGTGGGCACTGGGCACCTCCTCCATGGGCTCCAGGTGGACATCGGTCACCTCAGTGGTCTCCAGGTGGGCATTGGTCACCTCTGACATGTCCAGGTGGGCACTGGGCACCTCTGTGGTCCCCAGGTGGACACTGGGCATCTGGGTGGGTTCCAGGTGTGCATTGGGCACCTCTGAGCTCTCCAGGTGGGCACTGGTCATCTCATTGGTCTCCAGGTGGGCACTGGGCACCTCTGACACGTCCAGCTGGACACTAGACAGTTCTGGGCTCTCCAGGTGGATGTTGGTCACCTCTGAGGTGTCCAGGTGGACACTGGGCATCTGGGTGGTGTCCAGGTGGACATCAGTCATGTCATTGGTGTCCAGCTGGACACTGGGCAGCTCTGACGTCTCCAGGTGGACATCAGTCACCTCTGACATGTCCACGTGGGCATGGGTCATCTCATTTGTCCCCAGGTGGACATCAGTCACTTCTGTGGTGTCCAGGTGGTCAGAGGGCACCTCTGACATGTCCAGGTGGGCACCGGGCAGTTCTGAGGTCTCCAGGTGGACACTAGTCACCTCCGTGGTCTGCTGGTGGACATTGGTCATCTCTGAGGTCTCCGGGTGGACATCGGTCACTTCCCTGGTGTCCAGGTGGGCATTGCTCACCTCTGTGGGTTCCAGGTGGGCACTGGGCAGCTCTGAGGTGTCCAGGTGGACACCGGGCACCTCCTCAGTGGTCTCCAGGTGGACATCGGTCACCTCAGTGGTCTCCAGGTGAGCATCGGTCACCTCTGAGGTCTCCAGGTGGACATCGGTCATCTCTGATGTGTCCAGGTGGACATCAGCTGTGTCACTGGTTGCCAGGTGGGCATTGGTCACCTCTGAGGTCTCCAGGTGGACACTGGGCAATTCTGAGGTCTCCAGGTGGACACTGGCCACCTCTGACATGTCCAGGTGGGCATCAGTCACCTCTGATGTGTCCAGGTGGACACTGGGCACCTCCGTGGGTTCCAGGTGGGCACTGGTCACCTCTGAGGTGCCCAGGTGGACATCATTCATCTCAGTGGTCTCCAGCTGGACATCAGTCACCTCTGACACATTCAGGTGGACACTGGGCACCTCCGTGGGTTCCAGGTGGGCACTGGTCATCTGGGTGGTCTGCAGGTGGACATCAGTCACCCCTGATGTCTCCAGGTGGACATCAGTCATCTCACTGGTCTCCAGGTGGACATCGGTCACCTCTGAGGTGTCCAGCTGGACATCGGTCATCTCAGTGGTCTCCAGGTGGGCACTGGGCAGCCGTGACATGTCCAGGTGGACATCGGTCACCTCTGAGGTCTCCAGGTGGGCACTGGGCACCTCCTCCATGGTCTCCAGGTGGACGTTGGTCACCTCTGAGATGTCCAGGTGGACATTGGTCACCTCTGAGGTCGCCAGGTGGACACTGGGCAGCTCAGTGGCCTGGAGCTGCACACCTGTGCCACCTGCAAGTGGTGGCAACACCTGGAGCTGGACATTGGCCACCTCACCTGTCTGCAGCTGCACATTGGTGCCACCTGGTGGCAACACCTGGAGCTGCACGTTGGTGACACCTGAGGTCAGCGGCAGGGCCTGGAGCTGGACATTGGTCACCTCACCTGCCTGGAGCTGCACACCTGTGCCACCTGAGGGTGGTGCTGGCAACACCTGGAGCTGGACATTGGCCACCTCAGGTGGGGGTGGCAACACCTGGAGCTGCACGTTGGTCACCTCACCTGCCTGGAGCTGCACACCTGTGCCACCTGGGGGTGGTGGTGGCAACATCTGGAGCTGGACATTGGTCACCTCACCTGTGCAGAGCTGGACGTTGGTGACCTCAGGTGGTGCTGGCAACACCTGGAGCTGCACACCTGAGCCACCTGCAGGTGGTGGTGGCAACACCTGGAGCTGGACATTGGTCACCTCACCTGTCTGGAACTGCACACCTGTGCCACCTGCAGGTGGTGGTGGCAACACCTGGAGCTGCACGTTGGTCACCTCACCTGCCTGGAGCTGGACGTTGGTGACTTCTGAAGGCACTGGGAGCACCTGGAGCTGCAGCCCTGCCACACCTGTCATACCTGCCACACCTACACGTGTCACACCCGTCACACCTGTCACACCTGTCACACCTGCCACCTCCCCACCCTGAACCTGGACATTGGTGACCTCTGGGGCCACCGGCAGCACCTGGAGCTGGACACCTGTGACACCTACATCTGCCACACCTGTCACACCAGTGACACCTACACCTGTCACACCTGTAAGCCCTCTGACACTTGTCACACCTACACCTGTCACACCTGGGACCCCTGTGACACCTACACCTGTCACACCTGTCACACCTGGACTTGTAACACCTGTCACACCTGCCACTCCTGCCGCACCCACACCTGTCACACCTGCCACACCTACACCTGTCACACCCGTCACACCGGGACTTGTAACACCTGTCACCCCTGCCACACCTGGGACCCCTGTAACACCTGCTATACCTGCTACACCCACACCTGTCACACCTGCACTTGTAACACCTGCCACACCTGCCACACCTGCCACACCTGTCACACCTGCCACACCTGCCACACCTGCCACACCTGTCACACCTGTCACAGCTGCCACACCTGTCACACCTGTCACACCTGCCACACCTGTCACACCTGTCACAGCTGCCACACCTGTCACACCTGTCACACCTGCCACACCTGTCACACCTGCCACCTGCACCCCCGCTGCCACTCCCTCCCTGCCCGCCCCAGGTATGAGCAGGACGCTGTGCCAGGTGCGCTGCTCCCTGCCCACCTGCGCCAGGTGCGGCTGGGCGTGCCCGGGTGTGGCCGCCACCAGCAGCACCTTGTGGGGGGAGGAGCCACCAGGGCCGGGCAGCACCAGGTAAGCGCCAGCAGGCGATGGCACAGGTGTGGCACCGCCAGGTGCGGCGGCAGTGCCGGGTGCGCGTCGCGGGGCGGGGCCGTGCGTGCGCAGATGTCTCTGCAGGTAGGCGGCCATGACGAAGGCCTTGGGGCAGGTGGGGCAGCGGAAGGGCCGTGCCGCCGAGTGCGTGCGCCGGTGCAGGTGCAGGTTGGAAGAGTGCGTGAAGCTCTTCCCGCAGGTGGCGCAGGTGTACGGCCGCTCCCCCGTGTGCACCCGCAGGTGCTGCCGCAGGTTGGTGGCCTGGGCGAAGCCCTTGCCGCAGGTGTCGCAGGTGTGCGGGCGCTCACCTGTGTGGGTGTGGCGGTGGCGCCGCAGGCTGGAGGAGTTCTTGAAGGCCTTGGGGCAGGTGGGGCAGCGGTAGGGCCGCTCACCCGAGTGCTGCCGCAGGTGGTACTGGTAGTGCGACGCCCACTTGAAGGTGAGGCCGCACTGGGCGCACCTGAAGGCGCGCAGCCCCGTGTGCACGCGCAGGTGAGTCTGCAGCAGCGAGGAGCGCTTGAAGCTCTTCCCACAGGTGGCGCAGGTGTAGGGGCGCTCACCTGTGTGGTCGCGCAGGTGGTAGCGCAGCCCCGAGGAGCCCTTGAAGGCCTTGCCGCACTCGCCGCACCTGTACGGCCGCTCGGGCGGGGCCGGCGCCTCGGCCTCACCTGGCGCGGGTGGGGCTCGGGGCCGCTCGTGCCCGGGCAGGTGCCGCGCCAGCCCCGCCCCGTTCTTGAAGCTCTTGCCGCAGGTGAGGCAGCAGTGGGGCGGGGCCGGGGGCGTGGCCGGTGTCACCGTCACCTCCTGCTCGGCACAGGTGAGCCCCAGCGGCCTCCAGAGCGGCTCAGGTGAGGCGGCGCCGGGCGGGGCGGGGCCCTGCGGGTGCCTCTGCGGGCAGGTGCGCGAGGCCAAGGGCGTGGCGCAGGTGGGGCACTGCGGGGCCGGGCCGTGCGTGCGCCGGTGCAGGTGCAGGTTGGAAGAGTGCGTGAAGCTCTTCCCGCAGGTGGCGCAGGTGTACGGCCGCTCCCCCGTGTGCACCCGCAGGTGCTGCCGCAGGTTGGTGGCCTGGGCAAAGCCCTTGCCGCAGGTGTCGCAGGTGTGCGGGCGCTCACCTGTGTGGGTGTGGCGGTGGCGCCGCAGGCTGGAGGAGTTCTTGAAGGCCTTGGGGCAGGTGGGGCAGCGGTAGGGCCGCTCACCCGAGTGCTGCCGCAGGTGGTACTGGTAGTGCGACGCCCACTTGAAGGTGAGGCCGCACTGGGCGCACCTGAAGGCGCGCAGCCCCGTGTGCACGCGCAGGTGAGTCTGCAGCAGCGAGGAGCGCTTGAAGCTCTTCCCACAGGTGGCGCAGGTGTAGGGGCGCTCACCTGTGTGGCCCCGCAGGTGGTAGAGGAGGGCGGAGGAGCCCTTGAAGGCCTTGGGGCACTCGGAGCACTTGTAGGGGCGCTCACCTGTGTGGCTGCGCAGGTGATGCGCCAGGCGCGAGGACCAGCGGAAGGATTTGCCGCACTCCCGGCAGGTGAAGGGGTGCTCGGGGGCACCTGCGGGGGGCGCCGCGCCCGCCATGGCCGCACCTGGGGGGACATGGCTGCAGGTGAGAGGCTAAACCTGGGACAGGTGAGAGAACAAACCTGGGACAGGTGAGAGCACAGAGCTGGGACAGGTGAGAGAACAAACCTGGGACAGGTGAGAGCCCAAATCTGAGACAGGTGACAGCCTGCACCTGGGACAGGTGAGATCACAAACCTGGGAGTGGTGAGAGCACAGAGCTGGGGCAGGGACAGGTGAGAGCACAGATATTAAACACAAGGACAGGTGAGAGCCCACACCTGACACAGCTGAGAGCCCAAACATGGACCATGGGGGACAGGTGAGAGCCTGCACCTGACATAGGGGACCCGACAGATGGGGAGAGGTGAAAGTCCAGATCTGAGACAGGTGAGACACCAGACCCAATGTACAGACAGGTGAGAGCCCAGACATCAAACACAGGGACAGGTGAGAGCCCAGCCATGGAACACGAGGGACAGGTGAGAGCCTGCACCTGACACAGGTGAGAGCCCAGCCATGGAACATGGGGGACAGGTCAGAGCCCAGACCTGAAACACAGACACAGGTGAGAGCCCAGACATGGAACATGGGGGGCAGGTGAGAGTACAGATGGGAAACACAGGGACAGGTGAGACCCCAGACCCAGTACAGCTGGGCAGGTAAAACCCTGGACATGAGACACAGACACAGGTGAGACCCTAAATCTGACCCAGGGGAACAGGTGAGACCAATGCCCCATCCCAGGTGTGCAGGTGAGACCTCAAACCCAATATGGGGGGGACAGGTGAGACCCCAGCCCTACCCCAGGTGCGCAGGTGGGACCCCAAAGTCGATCCGGAGGGCGTGGCCAGATCGCACTAGGCCGCGCCCCTTTCTATAGGCCTCGCCCCCCTCGTGGCCCTCAGGCCCCGCCCCTTTCCCCTCAGCCCCTGCAGGCCCCGCCTCCTCCAGGCCCGCCCCGCGCAGGCGTCGCCGCCGCGGCCCCGCCGCTTCCTCCTCCTCCTCCTCTTCTTCCTCCCTCCGCTCACCTGCGGGGCTCACAGTGGCTCCACCGGAGCCGGAGCCGGGCCAGGACCGGGTTAGAACCGCGTTAGAACCGGGCCAGAACCGGGCCCGGCGCTTCCGCCGCCGCCGCGCAACGCCCGGGCCTCGCCGCCTCACGAGGCCACGCCCCCTCCACCTCACGGGGCCACGCCCCCTCCGCCTTCCCGCCTTCCCCGCCGCCAATCGGACAGCACCTCATTGGGCCAGGCCACGCCCCTCCTTTCCCTCCCGGAAGCGCGCGCGGTGTACGCTGGGTAATGTAGTCCCCAACCCGAGCCTGGTCTAGCGGCTCTTTCTGGGCTGTACTGGGCTGTACTGGGTTGTACTGGATTGCACTGGTCTGTACTGGGTTTTGCTGGTTTCTACTGGTTTGTGCTGGTCTATACTGGTCTCTACTGGTCCATACTGGTTTGCATTAGTTTATTAGTTTGTACTGGGTTGTACTGGTCTTGACTGGTTTGTTCTGGTATGTACTGGTTGGTTAGTTTATACTGGTATATACTGGTCTGTACTGGTTTTTACAGGCCCATACGGGTTTATACCGGTCCATGCTGGTTTTGTACTGATTTCTACTGTTCTGTACTGGTCCATACTGGTTTATACTGGCTATACTGGTCTGTACTGGTTTTTACTGGTCCATACTGGTTTATACTGGGTTTTATTGAGTTTTTACTGTCACGTCACTGACGTCACGGTGCAGGGTGTGACATCATGGTGGTGGGTGTGACATCGCAGTTCTGGGTGTGGCATCTTGGTGCTGGGTCTGACGTCACCATGGTGAAGGCTCTGGGTGATGTCACAAGGGTCATTGACTCCTGGCGTGAGTCGGGGTTGGGTCAGACAGAGGGGACACCAGGGGGTCATGGGGTCATCAAGGGGTCATTGCTGGGGTCACCTGTACAGTGTGGACAACAGGGAGAGACACAGTGACACTGGTCACCAGGGGTCAGCATGGGTCAGCAGGAGTCACCACGGGTCACCACAGGTCACCAGGGGTCACCACAGGCCACCATGGGTCACTGTGGGTCACCACGGGTCACCATGGAGTGACACAGAGTGTCACTGGGGGTCACCAGGGGTCACCACTGGTCAATTTGGCTCATCATGGGTGGACAGGGGTCAACAAGTCAATGTGAGTTACATGGATGGAGATGGGCCGTGAGGGGTCACCATGGGTCACCATGGATGGACACAGACTGTCATGGGCCAAGAGTGGGTCACCATGGATGGAGATGGGCCACGGGGAGTCAACGTGGGTCACCACGGATCAACAGGGGTCAACAAGCCAGTTATGGGTGACTGTGGATGGGCATGGACCATCATGGACCAAGAGGAGTCAACGTGGGCCGACATGGATGGAGATGGGCCACCATGGGCCAAGAGGAGTCAATGTGGATCCTCATGGATCAACAGGGATCAGTGAGTCAACGCAGGTCAGCATGGATGGAGATGGATGGACATGGACCAAGAGGAGTCAGTGTGGCTCAGCATGGATGGACACAGACATCATGGGCCAAGAGGAGACAATGTGGGCTGACCTGGATCAAGATGGACCATGAGGAGTCAATGTGGATCACCATGGATCAACAGGGGTCAACGAGTCAACGTGGGTCACCACGGATGGACACGTATCAAGATGGGCCAAGAGGAGTCAACGTTGGTCACCATGCATGGAGATGGATCAAAATGGACCAGGAGGACTCAATGTGGGTCAACTGGATGGACCCAGACCATCGTGCACCACGAGGAGTCAAGGTGGACCACCACCGATCAACTGGAGTCAATGAGTCAACATGGGTCAGCATGGATGGGCATGGATCAAAATGGGCCCAAGAGGAGTCACCGTGGGTCACCATGGATCAACAGGAGTCAACTTTGGTCCACAGGGATGGACATGGACCATCATGGATGAAGAGGAGTCACCGTGGGTCACCATGGATCAACAGGGGTCTACAGGAGTCAACGTGGGTCAATATGGGTGGTGATGGATGGACATGGGCCAACAGCAGTCAATGTGGGTCACCATGAATGGAGACGGACCAAGAGGAGTCAACATGGGTCAACATGGATGAAGATGGAAGGACATGGACCAGGAGGAGTCACAACGGATCACCATGGATGGAGATGGACCGTCACGCGCCAAGAGGAGTCACCGTGGATCACCATGGATGGAGATGGATCAAGATGGGCCAAGAGACCCAAGATGGATCAACTGGATGGACCCAGACCATCATGGACCAAGAGGAGTCAACATGGGTAAACACAGACCAAGATGGACCAGGAGGAGTCAACTTGGATCACCGTGGATCAACAGGGGTCAACATGGATAACCATGGATGGACATGGGATCAACTGTTCAATGTTGGTCACCATGGATGGAGATGGATGGAGATGGGCCAAGAGGGGTCAATGTGGGTCACCATGGATGGACACAGACCATCCTGAGACAAGAGGTGTCAATGTGGGCCAACACGGGGTAAACAAGTCAATGTGGGTCACCATGGATGGACATGGACCAAGAGAAGTCAACGTGGGCCAAGATGGATGGAGATGGATGGACATGGACCAGGAGGAGTCAATGTGGGTCACCATGGATGGAGATGGATGGACATGGACCAGGAGGAGTCAATGTGGGTCACCATGGATGGAGATGGATGGACATGGACCAGGAGGAGTCAATGTGGGCCAACATGGATGGAGATGGATGGACATGGACCAGGAGGAGTCAATGTGGGTCACCATGGATGGAGATGGACCGTCATGGGCCAAGAGGAGTCACCGTGGGTCACCATGGATGGACAGGGGTCCGCAGGGGTCACCGTGGGTCACCATGGATGGACAGGGGTCAATGAGTCACCATGGGTCACCAAGGGTGGACACTGACCACCGTGGGGTCCCTGTGAGGGTGTGTGGGGGGTCCAGCTCCGTGGGGGTCCCGTGGGGGTCTCTGGGGACATTGAGGCCCCTTTGGGGTCGTTGTGGGGACATTGAGGGGATCCCTTCGGGGACGTTGAGATCTGTGGGGACCATGGGGAAATTGGGGTCCCCATGGGGGTCCCTTTGGGGACATTGGGGTTCCCATGGGGACAGTGGGGTCCCTTTGGTGACACTGGGTTCCCCATGGGGATCCCTTTGGGGACATTGTGGGGTCCCTTTGGGGATGCTGGGGACATTGGCGTCCCCATGGGGGTTCCTTTGGTGACACTGAGGTCCATTTAGGGACATTAGGGACATTGGAGTTCAATGGGGGTCCCTGTGGGGACATTGGGGTCCCCTTTGGGGACATTGGGGTCCCCATGGGGGTCTCTTTTGGGACATTGGAGGGTCCCCCTAGGAACATTGGGGACATGGAGATCCCTTTGGGGACACTGGGGACATTGGGGTCCCTTTGGGGACACTGGGGACCCCATGGGGATCCCTGTGGGGCCTGTGGGGACATTGGGGTCCCCATGGGGATCCCTGTGGGGACATTGGGCACATTGGGGTCCCCATGGGGATCCCTGTGGGGACATTGGGCACATTGGGGTCCCCATGGGGATCCCTGTGGGGCCTGTGGGGACATTGGGGTCCCCATGGGGATCCCTGTGGGGACATTGGGCACATTGGGGTCCCCATGGGGATCCCTGTGGGGACATTGGGCACATTGGGGTCCCCATGGGGATCCCTGTGGGGACATTGGGCACATTGGGGTCCCCATAGGCGTCTCTTTGGGGACATTGGGAGGTCCCTTTGGGGACACTGGGGTCCCTATGGGGATTCCTGTGGGGCCTGTGGGGACATTGGGCACATTGGAGACATTGAGGTCCTGATGGGATCCCTGTGGGGACAGCGGGGGGTCCCTTTAGGGACATCGGGGTCCCTTTGGTGACATTGGGGTCCTGCTGTGTCTCCGTCCGGCCCCGCCGCACCCCCGCTCCGCCAGGGGGCGCCCCCGCCTCTCTCCCGTCTCTATGGCGGCCACGGGACCGCTCTGGGCCCCTCTCTATGATCCACTTCCGGTCGGCTCCGGCGGAAGTGACGTCGGCGAGCGGCGGCGGCGGGAGCCGAGCGAGGTGTGGGGGAGGGGCCGGGGGGGTCCCGGGGGGAGGGTTTGGGGTGGGGGAGGGGCGGGGTGGGGCCGGGGGGTCCCGAGGGGTCCCAGGGGGGGCGGGGGAACGGGCCCGGGGGGTTCCGGCTGAGCTCGGGGACACCGCGCTGTGCCTGGCGGTGATGTCATCGGCGCGCCGTGACGTCACACGGGCTGTTCCCGGGCACCGGTGACGTCACGCGGGGTGTCCCCAGCTTCCGCCGGTGTCCCCATCAGTGTCCCCAGGCCGGTGACGTCACACGGAGTGTCCCCAGGCTCTGATGATGTCACGCAGGGTGTCCCCAGGCTCTGATGACGTCACACGGGGGGGGGGAAGTGGTGTCCCCAGCCCCGGTGACGTCACCAGCCCCGTGTCTCTGTCCCCAGGTCCCGCCGGCCTCGCCGCTGTCCCCAGCGCTGTCCCCGTGCGTGTCCCCAGCACCGCCAGCCCCGTGTCCCTCTGTCCCCTCTGTGCCCTCTGTCCCCTCTGTGCCCTCTGTCCCTGCCGTCCCCAGTCCCGCCTGTCACTGCCATCTCTGTGTCCCAGTGTCCCCCGTGTCCCCTCTGTCCAGTGTCCCCTCTGTCCCCACCATCCCCGTGTGTCCCCTGAGTCCCCAGTGTCCTCGTATCCCTCTATCCCCCCGTGTCCCCCGTGTCCCCTGAGTTCCCAGTGTCCCATCTATCCCAGTGTCCCCGCAAGTCTCCAGTGTCCCCTCTGTCCCCGTGTCCCCTTTATCTTCTGTCCCTGAGTCCCCAGTGTCCCCTCTGTCCCCTCTATCCCAGTGTCCCCGTGTCTCTAGTGTCACCTCTGTCCCCAGTGTCCCCTCTATCCCTGTGTCCCCACCATCCCCTCTATCCCCCATTGTCCCCCATTGTCCCCCTATCCCCCAGTGTCCCCTCTACCCACTGTGTCCCCACCATCCCCTATATCCCTGTCCCCCCAGTGCCCCCTTTGTCCCCCATTATCCCCCATTATCCCCCATTGTCCCCCAGTGTCCCCTCTATCCCCACCGTCCCTGTGTCCCCTCTAGCCCCTGATCCCCCTGAGTCCCCAGTGCCCCCCAGTGCCCTCCATTGTCCCCCTGTCCCCCTGTGCCCTCTGTGCCCCCATCCTCACCATCCCCCAGCGTCCCCTCTATCCCCAGTGTCCCCACCATCCCCTCTATCCCTGTCCCCCCTCTCTCCCCATTGTCCCCCTGTCCCCCATTGCCCTCCAGTCCTGCCATTGTTCCCCTGTACCCTCAGTGCCCCCCATTGTCTCCCTGTCTCCCAATTGTCCCCCAGTGTCCCCCACCATCCCTGTGTCCCCTCTGTCCCCAGTGTCCTCACCATCCCTGTGTCCCTCTGTCCCCAGTGTCCTCACCATCCCTGTGTCCCCTCTGTCCCCAGTGTCCTCACCATCCCTGTGTCCCTGTGTCCCCTCTGTCCCCAGTGTCCTCACCATCCCTGTGTCCCTGGGTCCCCTCTGTCCCCAGTGTCCTCACCATCCCTGTGTCCCTGGGTCCCCTCCCAGTGCCCCCTGTGTCCCTCTGTCCCCACCATCCCGCAGTGCCCCCTCTACCTGCAGTGTCCCCTCTATCCCCACCATCTCAGTGTCCCCTCTGCCCACTGTGTCCCCACCATCTCCTCTACCCCCGTCCCCCCATTGTCCCCCCGTCCCCGTCGCCGCCATGCCGGACGCGGTGCACCACATCCACCTGCGCACCTTCAGCCGCTCGCTGCTGCGGGCGCTGGACGGGCAGCGCGCCCGCGGCCGCTTCTGCGACGTGACGGTGCGCGCCCGCGGCGCCTCGCTGCGCGCCCACCGCTGCGTGCTGGCCGCCGGCAGCCCCTTCTTCCACGACAAGCTCAGCCTGGGCCACTCGGCCATCGAGGTGCCGCCCGTGGTGCCCGCGGCCGCCGTGCGCCAGCTGGTGGAGTTCCTGTACAGCGGCAGCCTGGCGGTGCCGCGCTCCGAGGCGCTGCCGCTGCTGACGGCCGCCGCCGTGCTGCGCATCGAGGCCGTCATCGGAGAGTGCGCCCGGATCCTGGCGCAGGCGCGGCCCCTGGCGCCCGCGCTGAGCGCCGAGATGGGCGCGGGGATGGGCACGGAGGTGGGCGCGGAGATGGGCACGGAGGTGGGCGCGGAGATGGGCGCTGAGATGGGCGCTGAGATGGGCGCTGAGATGGGCGCTGAGATGGGCACTGAACTGACCGCAGAACTGACCGCGGAGATGGGCACGGAGATGGGCACGGAACTGACCGCTGAGGTGGGCATGAAGGTGGGCACGGAGATGGGCACACCAGTGGCCAGAGAACTGACCACGGAGATGGGCACGCCGCTGACTAAGGAACTGACCGCTGAGATGGCTACGGAGATGGGCACTGAGGTGGCCACGCTGCTGACACCGGCACTGACCGCTGAGATGGGCACGGAGATGGGCACACCACTGTCCACACCGCTGGCAATGCCGCTGACCAAGGGACTGACCGCTGAGATGGGCACAGAGATGGGCACTGAGATGGGCACACCACTTACCGGAGAACTGACCACTGAGATGGCCAGGGAGATGGCCACACCACTGTCCACACCGCTGGCTGCTGAGGTGGCCACGGAGATTGGCACGGAGATGGCCACACCACTGACCACAGAACTGACCTGTGAGATGGCCACAGAGATGGCCAAACCACTGACCAGACAGCTGACCACTGAGATGGGCACGGAGATGATCACACCACTGTCCACAGAACTGTCCACAGAACTCACCACAAAGCTGGCCACACCGCTGACCAGAGAACTGACCACAGAGCTGACCAGGCCGCTGTCCACACCGTTGTCCACACCACTGACCCCATCCCTGACCACAGAACTGTCCACACCACTGACCAGAGAACTGTCCACACCACTGACCAGAGAACTGTCCGCACCACTGACCAGAGAACTGTCCACACCGCTATCCACACCGCTGTCCACACCACTGCCCACGCAGATGCCCAGAGGGCTGCCCACGGCGCTGCCCAGCAGCGGGCACAGCCGCAAGCAGCGCCAGCCGCTGCGCCTGCCGCCCGTCCCGCTCAAGGAGGAGCGCCCGGAGGAGGATGAGGATGGCGAGGAGGAGGATGAGGAGGCGGCGGGGGATGAAGGCGCCCCCCGGGCCCCGCTCTCCCTGCCCCGTTTCGGTGCCGCCATCGCCGCCCCCGAGGCGCCGTGGGTGGGGCCCGGCGGGGGCGGGGCCGGGGCGCCGCCGTGGTGGGCGGGGCCGGGGGTGGGCGGGGCTCTCAGGGCCCCCCCGGTGCCCCCCGGAGCCCCCCGGGGCCGGGCCCAGCCCCCGCCCCCGTACCTGTGCGGGCACTGCCAGAAGAGCTTCAGCTCCCGCAAGAACTACAGCAAGCACCTGTTCATCCACTCAGGTGAGCGCCTGGGGACACAGGGGGACATGGGGACACACCTGGGGACACACCTGGGGACAGACACAGACACACCTGGGGACACGGGGACACACCTGGGGACAGACACAGACACACCTGGGAACACAGGGACACACCTGGGGACACACCTGGGGGCATGGGGACACACCTGGGGACACACCTGGGACAGCTGGGGACATGGGGACACACCTGGGGACAGACACAGACACACCTGGGGACACGGGGACACACCTGGGGACACACCTGGGGGCATGGGGACATACCTGGGGACACACCTGGGACACACCTGGGGACACACCTGGGACACACCTGGGGACACAGGGACACACCTGGGGACACACCTGGGGACAGACACAGACACACCTGGGGACACAGGGACACACCTGGGGACACACCTGGGGACATGGGGACACACCTGGGGATGTGGGGACACACCTGGGACATGGGGACACAGCTGGGGACATGGGACACACCTGGGGACACACCTGGGGACATGGGGACACACCCGCAAGAACTACAGCAAGCACACGTTCATCCACTCAGGTGAGCGCACCTGGGGACACCTGGGGACAGACCCAGACACACCTGGGACATGGGGACACACCTGGGGACATGGAGACACACCTGGGGACACACCTGGGGGTCCTAGGGCCCCATTTTGGCCCACATTGATCAGTTCCAATCCATGTTGACCGATGTTGAGCCATTTTGGCCGGCGTTGCCCTGTGTTGATCTGTATTTACCCGTGTTAACCCGTTTTGGCCCATGTTGGCCCATATTGACTCACACTGATCCAGTTTGACACATGTTGACCCACCTTGACCCATTTTAGTCCGTATTGACCTGTGTTGACCCAGTTTGGCCCCTGTTGACCCAGTCTGGCCCATGTTGACCCGCACTGAACCATTTTGGCCCATGTTTACCCACATTAACCCAGTTTGGCCCATGTTTACCCACATTAACCCAGTTTGGCCCATGTTCACCTGAGTTGGCCCATGTTGATCCACATGGACCCATTTTGGCCCATATTGACCTGTACTGATCCGTGTTGACCCACGTTGATCCATTCTGGCACATGTTGGCCCACATTGACCCAGTTTGGCCGTGTTGACCCACACTGACCCGGTCTGGCCCCTGTTGACCCATTTTGGCCCATATTGACCCATTTTGGTCCATGTTGGCCTACATTGACCCGCATTGATCCAGTTTGGCCCACGTTCACCTTTATCAGCCCATGTTGACACACATTGACCCATTTTGGCTCACGTTGACCCGCGTTGATCCACTTTGACCCACATTGGCCCACTTTGGCCAACGTCGACCCACGTTGACCCAGTCTGGCCCATGTTGACCCACACTGAACCATTTTGGTTCACGTTGATCCAGTTTGGCCCACGTTGACCCGAGTTGGCCCATGTTGATCCACACTGACCCACTTTGGCTCACGTTGACCCACATTGACCCATTTTGGCCCACGTTCACCTGTGTTGGTCCGTGCTGATTCGCATTGGCCCATGTTGGCCCACATTGACCTGTATTGATCCGTGTAAGCCTCTATTGACCCACGTTGACCCACACTGACCCAGTTGGGCCCACACTGACCACACTGACCACACTGACCACACTGACCACACTGACCAGTACTGACCACACTGACCACACTGACCCACACTGACCACACTGACCCACACTGACCACACTGACCACACTGACCACACTGACCAGTACTGACCACACTGACCAGTACTGACCACACTGACCACACTGACCACACTGACCACACTGACCAGTACTGACCACACTGACCACACTGACCACACTGACCACACTGACCAGTACTGACCACACTGACCAGTACTGACCACACTGACCACACTGACCACACTGACCACACTGACCAGTACTGACCACACTGACCACACTGACCACACTGACCACACTGACCACACTGACCAGTACTGACCACACTGACCCACACTGACCACACTGACCAGTACTGACCAGTACTGACCAGTACTGACCACACTGACCACACTGACCCACACTGACCACACTGACCACACTGACCACACTGACCAGTACTGACCACACTGACCACACTGACCCCACTGACCCACACTGACCACACTGACCCACACTGACCCACACTGACCACACTGACCCACACTGACCACACTGACCACACTGACCCACACTGACCACACTGACCCACACTGACCCACACTGACCAGTACTGACCACACTGACCACACTGACCCACACTGACCCACACTGACCAGTACTGACCACACTGACCACACTGACCACACTGACCCACACTGACCACACTGACCAGTACTGACCACACTGACCCACACTGACCACACTGATCACACTGACCAGTACTGACCAGACTGACCGCACTGACCACACTGACCCACACTGACCCTCACTGACCACACTGACCCACACTGACCACACTGACCAGTACTGACCCACACTGACCACACTGACCACACTGACCCACAGTGACCCACACTGACCCACACTGACCACTGACCACACTGACCAGACTGACCACACTGACCACACTGACCACACTGACCCACACTGACCCACACTGAGCCACACTGACCCACACTGACCACACTGACCCACACTGACCACACTGACCACACTGACCCACACTGACCACACTGACCACACTGACCCACACTGACCCACACTGACCACACTGACCCACACTGACCACACTGACCCACACTGACCCACACTGACCCACACTGACCACACTGACCCCACTGACCCACACTGACCACACTGACCACACTGACCCACACTGACCCACACTGACCACACTGACCACACTGACCCACACTGACCCCACTGACCCACACTGACCCCACTGACCAGTACTGACCCCACTGACCACACTGACCCACACTGACCCACACTGACCCCACTGACCCACACTGACCCACACTGACCCACACTGACCAGTACTGACCAGACTGACCGCACTGACCACACTGACCCACACTGACCACACTGATCACACTGACCAGTACTGACCAGACTGACCGCACTGACCACACTGACCCACACTGACCCTCACTGACCACACTGACCCACACTGACCACACTGACCACACTGACCCACACTGACCCACACTGACCACACTGACCACACTGACCCACACTGACCCACACTGACCACACTGGCCACACTGACCCACACTGACCCACACTGACCACACTGACCAGTACTGACCACACTGACCCCACTGACCACACTGACCCCACTGACCCACACTGACCCACACTGACCACACTGACCCCACTGACCACACTGACCACACTGACCCACACTGACCACACTGACCACACTGACCACACTGACCCACACTGACCCACACTGACCGTACTGACCACACTGACCCACACTGACCCACACTGACCACACTGACCCCACTGACCACACTGACCACACTGACCCACACTGACCCACACTGACCACACTGACCATTGACCCACACTGACCCACACTGACCCACACTGACCACACTGACCCACACTGACCCACACTGACCACACTGACCCCACTGACCACACTGACCACACTGACCCACACTGACCCACACTGACCCACACTGACCCACACTGACCACACTGACCCACACTGACCCACACTGACCCACACTGACCACACTGACCCCACTGACCCACACTGGCCACACTGACCCACACTGACCACACTGACCCCACTGACCCACACTGACCACACTGACCCCAGTGACCCACACTGACTGCACTGACCACACTGACCCACACTGACCACACTGACCACACTGACCCCACTGACCACACTGACCCACACTGACCCACACTGACCACACTGACCCACACTGACCACACTGACCACACTGACCACACTGACCCACACTGACCCACACTGACCGCACTGACCACACTGACCCACACTGACCCACACTGACCACACTGACCCCACTGCCCACACTGACCAGTACTGACCACACTGACCCACACTGACCCACACTGACCCACACTGACCACACTGACCCACACTGACCCACACTGACCAGTACTGACCACACTGACCCACACTGACCCACACTGACCCACACTGACCCACACTGACCACACTGACCCACACTGACCCACACTGACCAGTACTGACCACACTGACCCACACTGACCCCACTGACCCACACTGACCACACTGACCCCAGTGACCCACACTGACCGCACTGACCACACTGACCCACACTGACCACACTGACCTCACTGACCACACTGACCCCACTGACCACACTGACCCACACTGACCCACACTGACCACACTGACCCACACTGACCACACTGACCACACTGACCCCACTGACCACACTGACCACAGTGCCCGTTTCTCTCCGCACAGGTGAGAAGCCCCACCAGTGCTCGGTGTGCTGGCGCTCCTTCTCGCTCCGCGATTACCTGCTGAAGCACATGGTGACGCACACGGGCGTGCGCGCCTTCCAGTGCTCCGTGTGCTGCAAGCGCTTCACGCAGAAGAGCTCGCTCAACGTGCACATGCGCACGCACCGCCCCGAGCGCCGCCCCGAGCGCCGCCTCGCCCGCCGCGGCTGCGCGCCACGGGCCGCCATCAGCAGGCACGTGGGACAGCACGGCACGGCGATGGGGACCGTGATGGGGACAGCGATGGGACTGCCAACAGGGACAGCGACGGGGACACCGATGGGACTGCCAACGGGGACAGCGACGGGGACAGCAATGGGGACGGCGATGGGACTGCCACCAGGGACAGCGATGGGGACAGCGATGGGACTGCCAACAGGGACAGCGATGGGGACACCGATGGGACTGCCAACGGGGACAGCGACGGGGACAGCAATGGGGACAGCAACGGGGACAGCGATGGGGACGGCGATGGGACTGCCAACAGGGACAGCAACGGGGACAGCGACGGGGACAGCGATGGGGACGGCGATGGGACTGCCACCAGGGACAGCGATGGGGACAGCGATGGGACTGCCAACAGGGACAGCGATGGGGACACCGATGGGACTGCCGACGGGGACAGCGACGGGGACAGCAATGGGGACAGCAACGGGGACAGCGATGGGGACGGCGATGGGACTGCCACCAGGGACGGCGATGGGACTGCCACCAGGGACAGCGATGGGGACAGCGATGGGACTGCCAACAGGGACGGCAACGGGGACAGCAGGGACAGCGATAGGACTGCCAACAGGGACAATGACAATGGGGACAGCAACGGGGACACACCGCGCGCCACTCCAGAGGCACACGGTGGCCACTGCGCACCCAGGGACAGCAATGGGGACACAAATGGGACTGCCACCAGGGACACCAACGGGGACAGCAGTGGGGACAGCAACAGAGACAGCGGGGACAGCAGTGGGACTGGCACCTGGGACACCGACAGGGACAGCAATGGGGACAGCAATGGGGACGCTCCAGAGGCACGCGGGACACCATGGGACAGCAGCAATGGGGACAGTAACGGGGACAGCAGCAACGGGGACAGCAGGGACACCAATGGGACTGGCACCAGGGACAGTGACAATGGGGACAGCAACGGGGACAGCAACGGGGACAGTGATGGGACTGGCACCAGGGACACCAACGGTGGGGACAACACTGGGGACACTGATGGGACTGGCACCTGGGACAGCAGGGACACCGATGGCACTGGCACCAGGGACACTGACAATGGGGACAGCAGCGGGGACAGCGATGGGACTGGCACCGATGGGACTGCAACCAGGGCCTCCACCAGGGACAGCAGGGACACCAGCGGGGACAGCGGGGACACCGATGGCACTGGCACCTGGGACACCAACAATGGGGACAGCAACGGGGACAGCGATGGGGACAGCAAGGACACCACTGGCACTGCCATCAGGGACAGCAGCGACACTGGGACTGCCACCAGGGCCACCACCTGGGCTGCCACCAGGATTGCCACCAGGGCCACAATCTGGGCTGCCACCAGGGCCACCACTGGGGCCACCAGCAGGACCATCACGGGGACTGCCACCAGGACCGCCACCAGGGCTGCCACCAGGGCCACCACTGGGGCCACCAGGGCCACCGTCTGGGCCATCGCCAGGACCACCATCTGCGATGCCACTGGGGCCACCACCAGGGCCGCCACCAGGACTGCCACCAGGGCCACCAGCAGGGCCACCTGCAGGATCGCCACCAGGGCCACCACCGAGACTGTCACCAGGACAATCGCCTGGGGTGCCACCAGGGCCACAACTCGGACTGCCACCTGGGCTGCCACCAGGGCCACCACCGGGCTGCCACCAGGGCCACCATCAGGACTGCCACCAGGGCCACCACTAGGGCTGCCACCAGAGCCACCACCAGGGCCACCATCTGGGCTGGTGCTGGGGCCACCACTGGGACTGCCACCAGGGCAAACAGGGCCACCACCTCCACCAGGGCCACCACTGGAACTGCCACCAGGACTGCCCCCCAGGTCATCACCAGGGCTGCCACCGGGGCCACCACTGCCACCAGGGCCACCGCTTAGACTGCCACCAGGGCCACCACCACCAACAGGGCCACCACTGGGACTGTCACCAGGGCCACCATTGGGGTCACCAGGGCTGCCACCAGGGCGATCACTGGGACTGTCACCGAGGCCACCATCGGGGCCACCAGGGCCAGCAGGACCACCACCGGGGCCACCACCAGGGCCACCATCAGGAACACCACCAGGGCCATCAGCAGGACCTTCACCTGGACTGCCACCGGGGCCACCACCAGGAACACCACCGGGACCACCAGCAGGGCCACCATCAGGACCACCAGGGCCACCATCTGAGCAACCACCGAGGCCACCACCAGGGCCACCACCAGGGCCACCACTGGGACAACCACCAGGACCACCACTGGGACCACCACTAGGGCCACCACCGGGACCACCACCAAGAACACCACCAGGAACATCACCAGGAACATCACCAGGGCCACCACCACCAGGAACATCACCAGGGCCACCAGCAGCAGGAACACTACCAGGGCCACCAGCAGGGCCACCAGCAGCACCACCAGCAGCACCATCACCAGGGCCACCAGCAGAACCTGCCCCGGGCCCGTGTCCGGCCGTGGTGGGCGCTGGCCCCGCTCCCACAGCTGAGGAGGGGTCCCAGCCCCCGGTGGGGCCGGCAGGGAGGGCCTGGGGGTGAGCGATGGAGCAGGAGCGTGAGGGCATCTCCAGGGGCTTCTGCAGGGTGGGGGCACCTGCCTGGGGACAGGAGAAGGGGACGGGGGGGACACCCGGGGGGGACACCTGGGGGACCAGGCAGGGCCATGAGCAGGGACCGATCCTGATCTGATGGACCCCCGGAATGTTCTGGAACTGTGTTGGACATGGAGATTGGACAGATGGACCATGAGTGACCATGGAGATGATTGGATGGATGGATGGATGGACCATGGGTGGCCATGGAGATGATTGGATGGACAGATGGACCATGGGTGGCCATGGAGATGATTGGATGGATGGATGGACCATGGGTGGCCATGGAGATGATTGGATGGATGGATGGATGGACCATGGGTGGCCATGGAGATGATTGGATGGATGGATGGATGGACCATGGGTGGCCATGGAGATGATTGGATGGATGGATGGATGGACCATGGGTGGCCATGGAGATGATTGGATGGACAGATGGACCGTGAGTGGCCATGGAGATGATTGGATGGACAGATGGACCATGGGTGGCCATGGAGATGATTGGATGGACAGATGGACCATGAGTGGCCATGGAGATGATTGGATGGACAGATGGACCATGGGTGGCCATGGAGATGGTTGGATGGACAGATGGACCATGGGTGGCCATGGAGATGGTTGGATGGACAGATGGACCATGGGTGGCCATGGAGATGGTTGGATGGACAGATGGACCATGGGTGGCCATGGAGATGGTTGGATGGACAGATGGACCATGGGTGGCCATGGAGATGGTTGGATGGACAGATGGACCATGGGTGGCCATGGAGATGCTCAGAGGGCTGGAGAATGAGGGTGATGATCTGATGGGACCCCCAGAATGTTCTGGAATTTCTTTGGACACAGGGATTGGACAGATGGACCACACTGTGAGTGGCCATGGAGATGATTGGATGGACAGATGGACCATGAGTGGCCGTGGAGATGCTCAGAGAGTTGGACCATGAGGGTGATGATGTCATTGACCTGGTGGGACCCCCGGAATGTTCTGGAAATCTGTTGGACACGGAGATTGGACAGATGGACCATGAGTGGCCATGGAGATGCTCAGAGGGTTGGACAATGAGGGTGATGATGTCATTGACCTGATGGGACCCCGAGAATGTTCTAGAACAGGGAATGGATGGCTGGACCATGAGTGGCCATGGAGATGATTGGATGGACAGATGGACCATGGGTGGCCATGGAGATGATTGGATGGACAGATGGACCGTGAGTGGCCATGGAGATGATTGGATGGACAGATGGACCGTGAGTGGCCATGGAGATGATTGGATGGACAGATGGACCATGAGTGGCCATGGAGATGATTGGATGGACAGATGGACCGTGAGTGGCCATGGAGATGATTGGATGGACAGATGGACCGTGAGTGGCCATGGAGATGATTGGATGGATGGATGGACCATGAGTGGCCATGGAGATGATTGGATGGATGGACCATGGGTGGCCATGGAGATGATTGGATGGATGGACCATGGGTGGCCATGGAGATGGTTGGATGGACGGATGGACCATGGGTGGCCATGGAGATGGTTGGATGGACAGATGGACCACACTGTGAGTGGCCATGGAGATGGTTGGATGGACGGATGGACCATGGGTGGCCATGGAGATGATTGGATGGATGGACCATGGGTGGCCATGGAGATGGTTGGATGGACAGATGGACCATGGGTGGCCATGGAGATGGTTGGATGGACGGATGGACCATGGGTGGCCATGGAGATTGGATGGACGGATGGACCATGGGTGGCCATGGAGGTTGGATGGACGGATGGACCATGGGTGGCCATGGAGATGGTTGGATGGACAGATGGACCATGGGTGGCCATGGAGATGGTTGGATGGACAGATGGACCATGGGTGGCCATGGAGGTTGGATGGACAGATGGACCATGGGTGGCCATGGAGATGCTCACAGGGCTGGATCGAGGTGTCCCACCTGGAGAAGGACCCAGAGAGACCTGAGAGTGACCCCAGAGCTGGGGCTGGACGTGGGACCGGCCTCGCTCCCGTCCCCTCGATGGTGACAATGACCCCGGGGGTTCGGGGACACTCTTGGTGCTGCTTTTTGCTGTTTTTTACATTAAAAGTGACGTCACCTCTGCTGTGTCACCTGTGCTGTCACCTGTGCTGTGTCACCTGGGCTGTGTCACCTGTGGTGTCACCTGTGTGGTGTCACCTGTGCTGTGTCACCTGGGCTGTGTCACCTGTGGTGTCACCTCTGCTGTGTCACCTCTGGGGTGTCACCTGTGCTGTGTCACCTGTGCTGTGTCACCTGTGGTGTCACCTGTGCTGTGTCACCTCTGGGGTGTCACCTGTGCTGTGTCACCTGTGGGGTGTCACCTGTGCTGTGTCACCTGGGCTGTGTCACCTGTGCTGTCACCTGTGCTGTGTCACCTGTGCTGTGTCACCTGTGGGGTGTCACCTGTGCTGTGTCACCTGTGCTGTGTCACCTGGGCTGTGTCACCTGTGTGGTGTCACCTGTGCTGTGTCACCTGTGGGGTGTCACCTGTGCTGTGTCACCTGGGCTGTGTCACCTGTGTGGTGTCACCTGTGCTGTCACCTGTGGGGTGTCACCTGTGCTGTGTCACCTGTGCTGTCACCTGGGCTGTGTCACCTCTGCTGTGTCACCTGGGCTGTGTCACCTGTGGGGTGTCACCTGTGCTTGTCACCTGTGCTGTGTCACCTGTGGTGTCACCTGTGGGGTGTCACCTGGGCTGTGTCACCTGTGGGGTGTCACCTGTGGGGTGTCACCTGTGCTGTCACCTGTGCTGTGTCACCTGTGCTGTCACCTGTGCTGTGTCACCTGTGCTGTGTCACCTGGGCTGTGTCACCTGTGTGGTGTCACCTGTGCTGTCACCTGTGCTGTGTCACCTGTGCTGTGTCACCTGTGCTGTGTCACCTGGGCTGTGTCACCTGGGCTGTGTCACCTGGGCTGTGTCACCTGTGAGGTGTCACCTGGGCTGTGTCACCTGTGCTGTGTCACCTGTGCTGTCACCTGTGCTGTGTCACCTGTGCTGTGTCACCTGGGCTCTGTCACCTGGGCTCTGTCACCTGTGCTGTCACCTGTGGTGTGTCACCTGGGCTGTGTCACCTGGGCTGTGTCACCTGTGGGGTGTCACCTGTGGGGTGTCACCTGTGGGGTGTCACCTGTGGTGTCACCTGTGCTGTGTCACCTGTGCTGTGTCACCTCTGGGGTGTCACCTGTGAGGTGTCACCTGTGCTGTGTCACCTGGGCTGTGTCACCTGTGCGCTGTCACCTGGGCTGTGTCACCTGTGTGGTGTCACCTGTGCTGTGTCACCTGTGCTGTGTCACCTGTGCTGTGTCACCTCTGCTGTGTCACCTGTGGGGTGTCACCTGTGCTGTGTCACCTGGGCTGTGTCACCTGGGCTGTGTCACCTGTGGTGTGTCACCTGTGGGGTGTCACCTGTGCTGTGTCACCTCTGCTGTGTCACCTGTGGCGTGTCACCTGTGCTGTCACCTGTGGGGTGTCACCTGTGCTGTGTCACCTGTGCTGTCACCTGTGCTGTGTCACCTGGGCTGTGTCACCTGTGCTGTGTCACCTGGGCTGTGTCACCTGTGCTGTCACCTGTGCTGTGTCACCTGTGCTGTGTCACCTGGGCTGTGTCACCTGTGCTGTGTCACCTGTGGTGTGTCACCTGGGCTGTGTCACCTGTGTGGTGTCACCTAGACTGTGTCACTTGCTCAGCTCTGTCCCAGTATCTCCCAGTGCTCCCAGTAACCCCCAGTGATCCCCAGTAGTCCCAGTAGTTCCCAGTAACTCCCAGCAATTGGGAGTAACTGGGAGTTACTGGGAATCCTGGGAGCACTGGGAGATACTGGGAGTGACTGGGAACACTGGGAGGGACTGGGGGTTACTGGGATTACCTGGTGTTACTGGGATTACATGGTGTTACTGGGAGTACTGGGGGTCACTGGGAACACTCGGGGTTACTGGGAGAACTGGGAGCATTGAGAGCTACTGGGAGCCACTGGGACTTACTGGGAACACTGGGAGGGACTGGGAACACTGAGAGACACTGGGGCTTACTGGGATTACCTGGGAGTACTGGGGCTTACTGGGATTACTGGGAGATACTGGCAGTACCGAGGGTTACTGGGAACACTCGGGGTTACTGGGAGCACTGGGAGAGACTGGGGGATGCTGGGAACACTGGGAGCACTGGGGGTTACTGGGAGCACTGGGAGCTCTGGGACATCCTGAAGTGCTCCCAGTAACCCCAGTGCTCCCAGTAACCCCCAGCAACTCCCAGTGCTCCCAGTAACCCCCAGCAACTCCCAGTGCTCCCAGTAACCCCCAGTCTCTCCCAGTATTCCCAGTCTTTCCCCATTTCTGCTCCCCATTGGTTCGTCCAGCTGTCCATCACTTCATCGGCCCCGCCTCCTCGTCGCGCGCTGATGCCGATTGGCCGCTCAGTCCAAGAAGCCCCCGCCTTCCCCAGGGATCTACGCCCGCTGATTGGCTCAGCTCCTCCCGCTCTGCGCGCTGATTGGCCCGTTCGCCTCCACGCGCCGGAGACCTCCTCCCGCCCTCTCCTTCCCGCCTTCTCCTCTCCCATTGCTCCCGCGCGCTGTCAATCCCCACTAATCCCCGCCCTCCCGCCCTTCCATTGGTTCTCCACGGCGTCAATCAGGCACCGAGGGCGCTGATTGGCCGCGGGGCGGCGCGGGGGCGGGAGCAGCACTCCGTGCCCATCGTGAGGGGGACGCGGCCGCCATGGCGGCGCCTGAGGTGGCGGCGGCGCTCGGGAGCGGCCCCGGGGCCAGCGGAGCGGAGCTGCCCGAGCCGCTGGGGCTGCTGGAGCTCTGCGGGGCCTGCAGGCAGCGGCTGAGCCCGCAGCGGAAACCGAGGCTGCTGCCGTGCCTGCACTCCGTGTGCCGGGGCTGCATCGGCAGCGAGCACGGGGACAAGAACGGTGAGGGGATACTGGAGGTTAATGGGGATACTGGGAGCACTGGGGGATACTGGGAGCACTGGGGGATACTGGGAACACTGGGAGATACTGGGAGCCACTGGGAGATACTGGGAGCCAATGGGAGATACTGGGAGCCACTGGGAGCACTGGGAGATACTGGGAACACTGAGGGTTACTGGGAACAGTGGGAGCAGTGGGGGTTACTGGGAGATACTGGGAACACTGGGATATATTGGGGGGTATTGGGGGGTCACTGGGAACACTGGGAGACACTGAGAGATACTGGGGTTTACTGGGGGATACTGGGAACACTGGGAGATACTGGGGGTTACTGGGAGAGCCTGGGAACACTGGGAGATACTGGGAGGTAGCAGGAGATACTGGGAGCACTGGGGTTTACTGGGGAATACTGGGAGATACCGAGGGTTACTGGGAGCACTGGGAGTTACTGGGAACACTGGGAGATACTGGGAGCCAGTGGGAGATGCTGGGAGTCACTGGGAGATTCCGGGGGTACTGGGAGAGACTGGGAACACTGGGGGTTAGTGGGGGTTAATGGGGATACTGGGAGATACTGGGAGCACTGTGGATACTGGGGGATGCTCAGGGGCTTACTGGGAACACTGGGAGAGACTGGGAGCACTGGAGGTTACTGGGAATGCTCAGGGGCTTACTGGGAGAGCCTGGGGGTTACTGGGAGCACTGGGAGATACTCAGAGATACTGGGAATACTGGGGATTACTGGGAGTACTGGGGATTACTGGGAGATACTGGGGATTACTGGGAGATACTGGGGATTACTGGGAGTACTGGGGATTACTGGGAGATACCGGGAGTACTGGGGATTACTGGGAGATACTGGGGATTACTGGGAGATACTGGGAGTACTGGGGATTACTGGGAGATACTGGGAGCACTGGGGATTACTGGGAGAGCCTGGGGGTTACTGGGAGATACTCAGAGATACTGGGAATACTGGGGATTACTGGGAGTAGTGGGGATTACTGGGAGCTACTGGGAGATACTGGGAGCACTGGGGATTACTGGGAGATACTGGGGGTTACTGGGAGCACTGGGAGATACTGGGAGTACTGGGGATTACTGGGAGATACTGGGAGCACTGGAGGTTACTGGGAGATACTGGGAGCACTGGGGATTACTGGGAGATGCTGGGAGCACTGGGGATTACTGGGAGATACTGGGAGCACTGGAGGTTACTGGGAGCACTGGGGATTACTGGGAGATACTGGGAGCACTGGAGGTTACTGGGAGATACTGGGAGCACTGGGGATTACTGGGAGATACTGGGAGCACTGGGAGATACTGGGAGCACTGGGGATTACTGGGAGATACTGGGGGTTACTGGGAGCACTGGGAGATACTGGGAGCACTGGAGGTTACTGGGAGCACTGGGGGTTACTGGGAGCACTGGGAGATACTGGGAGCACTGGGGGTTACTGGGAGCACTGGGAGATACTGGGAGTACTGGGGATTACTGGGAGCACTGGGAGCACTGGAGGTTACTGGGAGCACTGGGGGTTACTGGGAGATACTGGGAGCGCTGGGGGTTACTGGGAACACTGGGAGTTACTGGGAGCACTGGGGGTTACTGGGAACACTGGGGGTTACTGGGAGCACTGGGAACAATGGGAGTACTGGGGCTTACTGGGAGATACTGGGAATTACGGGAGCACTGGGGGATACTGGGAGCTACTGGGAGATTGCACTGGTCCCTCCCTGGGCACACCGCTGTCCCCTGGCCCTCCCTGAAGTGACATTGGTGGCCCTGGTGGCAGTGGAGGTGACAAGGGAGGTGACAAGGACACCATGGAATAACTCTGTCCCTGTGTGTCCCTGTGTGTCCCTGTGTGTGTCCCCTCTGTGTGTGTCCCTGTGTGTCCCTGTGTGTCCCTGTGTGTCCCCTGTGTGTGTCCCTGTGTGTGTCCCTGTGTGTCCCTGTGTGTGTCCCCTCTGTGTCCCTGTGTGTGTCCCTGTGTGTCCCCGTGTGTCCTCTGTGTGTGTCACTGTGTGTGCTCTGTGTGTGTCCCTGTGTGTCCCTGTGTGTCCCTGTGTGTCCCTGTGTGTCCTCTGTGTGTGTCCCTGTGTGTCCCCTGTGTGTCCCTGTGTGTCCCTGTGTGTGTCCCTGTGTGTCCCTGTGTGTCCTCTGTGTGTGTCCCCTCTGTGTCCCTGTGTGTCCCTGTGTGTGTCCCTGTGTGTCCTCTGTGTGTGTCCCTGTGTGTCCCTGTGTGTCCCTGTGTGTGTCCCTGTGTGTCCCTGTGTGTGTCCCTGTGTGTGTCCCTGTGTGTCCCTGTGTGTGTCCCCTCTGTGTCCCTGTGTGTCCCTGTGTGTGTCCCTGTGTGTCCCTGTGTGTGTCCCTGTGTGTCCCTGTGTGTCCCTGTGTGTCCCTGTGTGTGTCCCTGTGTGTCCCTGTGTGTGTCCCTGTGTGTGTCCCTGTGTGTGTCCCTGTGTGTCCTCTGTGTGTGCTCTGTGTGTCCCTGTGTGTGTCCCTGTGTGTGTCCCTGTGTGTGTCCCTGTGTGTGTCCCTGTGTGTGTCCCTGTGTGTCCCTGTGTGTCCCTGTGTGTCCTCTGTGTGTGTCCCTGTGTGTGTCCCTGTGTGTCCCTCTGTGTGTGTCCCTGTGTGTGTCCCTGTGTGTGTCCCTGTGTGTGTCCCTGTGTGTCCTCTGTGTGTGCTCTGTGTGTCCCTGTGTGTGTCCCTGTGTGTGTCCCTGTGTGTCCCTGTGTGTCCTCTGTGTGTGTCCCTGTGTGTCCTCTGTGTGTGCTCTGTGTGTGTCCCTGTGTGTCCCTGTGTGTCCCTGTGTGTGCTCTGTGTGTGTCCCTGTGTGTCCCTGTGTGTCCCCTGTCTGTCCCTGTGTGTCCCCTGTGTGTGTCCCTGTGTGTCCCTGTGTGTCCCTGTGTGTCCCTGTGTGTGTCCCTGTGTGTCCCTGTGTGTCCCTGTGTGTGCTCTGTGTGTGTCCCTGTGTGTCCCTGTGTGTCCCCTGTCTGTCCCTGTGTGTCCCCTGTGTGTGTCCCTGTGTGTCCCTGTGTGTCCCTGTGTGTCCCCTCTGTGTCCCTGTGTGTCCCCTGTCTGTCCCTGTGTGTCCCCTGTGTGTGTCCCTGTGTGTCCCCTGTGTGTGTCCCCTCTGTGTCCCCTCTGTGTCCCTGTCTGTCCCTGTGTGTCCCTGTCTGTCCCTGTCTGTCCCCTCTGTGTCACTGTGTGTCCCTGTGTGTCCCCTGTGTGTCCCTGTCTGTCACTGTGTGTCCCTGTGTGTCCCCTCTGTGTCCCTGTCTGTCCCTGTCTGTCCCTGTGTGTCCCCTCTGTGTCCCTTGCGTGTCCCCTCAGCGTTCGAGTGCCCCGTGTGCCACCAGCAGTGTCCCCTGGGTGACATCATGGACAACCTGTTCCTGCAGCCCAGCGCCGGCAGCCAGGTACGGCCTTGTTAACCCTAATTAACACTAATTAGCGCTAATTAACCCTGGTGGTTAATGAGCTGTCCTGTGTCCCCAGAGCTGCACCAGCTGCGAGGACAATGCCAGCGCCACCAGCTTCTGCCTGGAGTGCTCGGAGCCGCTGTGTGCCACCTGCGTGGGGGCTCACCTGAGGGTCAGGTACACCCGGGAGCACCGAGTGCAGCCCCTGGGTGAGTGTCACTCATTGTCACCTCCCTGTGTCACTGTGTCACCTCCCTGTGTCACTGTGTCACCCCTTGTTACAAGGTGCTGACCCTGTCAAGGGATCCATCTTGGTGCCATTCCTGGTGCCAGACCAATCCCATTCCCATTCCCCCATTACCATTCCCCCATTCCCATTCCCCAATTCCCCATTCCCATTCCCCCATTCCCCATTCCCCCATTCCCCCATTCCCATTCCCCATTCCCCCATTCCCCATTCCCCCATTCCCATTCCCATTCCCCATTCCCATTCCCCCATTCCCATTTCCATTCCCCCATCCCCATTTCCATTCCCCCATTCCCATTCGCCCATTCCCATTCCCATTCCCCCATTCCCATTCCGCCATTCCCCATTCCCATTCCCCCATTCCCATTCCCCATTCCCATTCCCCCATTCCCATTCCCATTCCCATTCCCCCATTCCCATTCCCCATTCCCATTCCCCCATTCCCCATTCCCATTCCCATTCCCCCATTCCCATTCCCCATTCCCATTCCCCCATTCCCATTCCCCCATTCCCATTCCCCCATTCCCATTCCCCCATTCCCATTCCCCCATTCCCCATTCCCATTCCCCCATTCCCATTCCCATTCCCCCATTCCCCCATTCCCATTCCCATTCCCCCATTCCCCCATTCCCCCATTCCCATTCCCCCATTCCCATATTCCCATTCCTCCATTCCCGTTCCCCCATTCCCATTCCCCCATTCCCCATTCTCATTCCCCCATTCCCATTCCCCCATTCCCATTCCCCCATTCCCCCATTCCCATTCCCCCATTCCCATTCCCCCATTCCCATTCCCCCATTCCCCATTCCCCCATTCCCATTCCCCCATTCCCGTTCCCCCATTCCCATTCCCCCATTCCCATTCCCCCATTCCCCATTCCCGTTCCCCCATTCCCATTCCCCCATTCCCCCATTCCCATTCCCCCATTCCCATTCCCCCATTCCCCATTCCCCCATTCCCATTCCCCCATTCCCCATTCCCCCATTCCCATTCCCCCATTCCCCATTCCCCCATTCCCATTCCCCCATTCCCATTCCCCCATTCCCATTCCCCCATTCCCATTCCCCCATTCCCCCATTCCCCCATTCCCATTCCCCCATTCCCATTCCCCCATTCCCCATTCCCATTCCCATTCCCCCATTCCCATTCCCCCATTCCACCATTCCCATTCCCCCATTCCCATTCCCACTCCCATTCCCCCATTCCCATTCCCATATTCCCTCATTCCCCCACTCCCATTCCCATTCCCCATTCCCATTCCCCCATTCCCCATTCCCATTCCCCATTCCCATTCCACCATTCCCATTCCACCATTCCCATTCCCCCATTCCCATTCCCCCATTCCCATTCCCCCATTCCCATTCCCATTCCCCCATTCCCATTCCCCCATTCCCATTCCCCCATTCCCATTCCCCCATTCCCGTTCCCCCATTCCCATTCCCCCATTCCCCATTCCTATTCCCCCATTCCCATTTCCCCACTCCCATTCCCCTATTCCCCCATTCCCCCATTCTCATTCCCCCATTCCCCCATTCCCACTCCCATTCCCCCATCCCCACTCCCCCATTCCCAATTGGAATGGGGAAAACTCGGTAATTGGATATGCGGGAATGGGAATATGGGAATGGGATTAGGAAAATGGGAACTGGAATGGGAAAATGGGAATGGGGGAATGGGAATGGGGGAAACTGGGAAATTGGGAACGGGGGAATGGGGAAAACTCAGAATGAGGGATGGAAATGGGAATGGGAGTGTGGGAGAATGGGAATGGGAACATGGGAACAAAGGCAATGGGATTGGGAAAATGGGAATTGGAATGGGGAAACTGGGAAAGGAAATGAGGGGAACTGGGAACATGGAATGGGGGAATGGGGGAAACTGGGAACAGGAACGTGGCAATGGGGAAATGGGGAATAGGGAAATGGGAAATGGGAATGGGGGAATAGGGAAATGGGAAATGGGAATGGGGTAATGGGAGAATGGGAATGGGAACAGGGAAATGGTATTTGGAATGGGAACATGGGAACAAGGGAATGGGAATGGAGATGGGAAAATGGGAATGGAGATGGGGGAATGGGAATGGGGGAAATTGGGAATGGGAATGGGAACAGGAACATGGGAACAGAGGAATGGGATTGGGAATATGGGAATTGGAATGGGAATGGGGGAATGGGAATGGGAGAATGGGAATGAGGGAATGTGGGAATGGGAATGAGGGAATGGGGAAATGGGATTGGGAATATGGGAATGGGAATGGGGGAATGGGAATGGGGAATGGGAATGGGAGTGGGGGAATGAGGGAATATGGGAATGGGAATGGGGGAATGGGAGTGGGAGTGGGAATGGGAATGGGGGAATGGGAATGGGAATGGTGGAATGGGAATGGGGAATGGGAATGGGGGAATGGGGGGATGGGAATGGGAATGGGGGAATGGGAATGGGAATGGGGGAATGGTAATGGTGGAATGGGAATGGGGAATGGGAATGGGGGAATGGGGGGATGGGAATGGGGAATGGGGGAATGAGAATGGGAATGGGGGAATGGGAATGGGGGAATGGGAATGGGGGAATGGGAATGGGGGAATGGGAATGGGGGAATGGGAATGGGGGAATGGGGGAATGGGAATGAGAATGGGGGAATGGGAATGGGGGAATGGGAATGGGGGAATGGGAATGAGAATGGGGGAATGGGAATGGGGGAATGAGAATGGGAATTCCCTTGATCCTATTCCCAGTTTTCCCCATTCCCCCATTCCTGTTTCTGTTGCCATTTTTGCTTCCAGTACAATTTACCCATTCCTGTTCCAGTTTCTCCCATGCCAATTCTCCCATTCCCTCTCTCCCCAGGCTCTCCATCCGTTCCCGATGATCCCAATGATCCCACTGATCCCGCTGATCCCAATGATCCCATTGATCCCAATGATCCCAATGATCCCAATGACCCCGCTGACCGCGCTGACCGCGCTGCTCCGGCCCCGTTGCCGGCCTGGTGCCGCTCGCACCCCCGGGAGCCGCTGTCGCTGTTCTGCAGCTCCTGCGAGAGCCTGACCTGCGGGGAGTGCCACAGGAGCGAGCACCGCCACCACCCGTGAGTGTTCATTGGTGTTAATTACTGCTAATTAGCGTTAATTAGTGCTGATTGCTGTCTTTGCTGTAACCCGGAGTGCCACAGGACGGAGCACCGCCACCACCCGTGAGTGTTAATTACTGTTAATTACTGCTAATTAGCGTTAATTAGTGCTGATTGCTGTCTTTGCTGTAACCCGGAGTGCCACAGGACGGAGCACCGCCACCACCCGTGAGTGTTAATTACTGTTAATTACTGCTAATTAGCGTTAATTAGTGCTGATTGCTGTCTTTGCTGTAACCCGGAGTGCCACAGGAGCGAGCACCGCCACCACCCGTGAGTGTTAATTACTGTTAATTACTGCTAATTAGCGTTAATTAGTGCTGATTGCTGTCTTTGCTGTAACCCGGAGTGCCACAGGAGCGAGCACCGCCACCACCCGTGAGTGTTAATTACTGTTAATTACTGCTAATTAGCGTTAATTAGTGCTGATTGCTGTCATTGCTGTAACCCGGAGTGCCACAGGAGCGAGCACCGCCACCACCGGTGAGTGTTCATTGGTGTTAATTACTGTTAATTAGTGTTAATTAGTGCTGATTGCTGTCTTTGCTGTAACCCGGAGTGCCACAGGAGCGAGCACCGCCACTACCCGTGAGTGTTCATTGGTGTTAATTACTGTTAATTAGCGTTAATTAGTGCTGATTGCTGTCATTGCTGTCATTGCTGTAACCCGGAGTGCCACAGGAGCGAGCACCGCCACTACCCGTGAGTGTTCATTGGTGTTAATTACTGTTAATTAGCGTTAATTAGTGCTGATTGCTGTCATTGCTGTCATTGCTGTAACCCGGAGTGCCACAGGAGTGAGCACCGCCACCACCGGTGAGTGTTCATTGGTGTTAATTACTGTTAATTAGTGTTAATTAGTGCTGATTGCTGTCATTGCTGTAACCCGGAGTGCCACAGGAGCGAGCACCGCCACCACCCGTGAGTGTTCATTGGTGTTAATTAGTGTTAATTAGTGCTGGTTACTGTCATTGCTGTCATTGCTGTAACCCGGAGTGCCACAGGAGGGAGCACCGGCACCACCCGTGAGTCTAATTAACCTTAATTAGTGCTAATTAATTAATTAGTGTCGTTGCTGCTGCCACTGAGTGTTAATTACTGTCATTACTGAATTACTGTCATTACTGTAAGTGGGAGTGCCACCGCAGGGAGTACCGCCAGCACCTGTGAATAGTGTTAATTACTGTTAATTAATTAATTATTGTATTTATTGTAACCGGGAGTGCCACCACAGGGAGCACATACAGCACCCGTGAGTCTAATTAATGTTAATTACTGCTAATTAATTAATTACTGTAGCCGGGAGTGCCACTGCAGGGAACACCAACAGCACCTGTGAGTAACGTTAATTAGTTGTAATTACCGCTAATTAATTAATTACTGTCATTGTTGTAACTGGGATTGCCACTGGAGGGAACACGGACAGCACCTGTGAGTGTAATTAACGTTAATTACTGCTAATTAATTAATTACTGTAATTGCTGTAATTGGGAGTGCCACCAGAGGGAGCACCCACAGCACTCCTGAGTAATGTTCATTACTGCTAATTACTGTAATTACTTAATGAATGAGGCTGATTAATTACTGGGAAACACCTGGAGTTGGCCTGCAGGTTAATTACTGCTGTTAATTAATTAGTAATTTCGTTGCTGGTTTTATTATTGAGTTTATTATCGGTTCTATGACTGGTTTAATTACTGATTGTTTTAATTAATTAATTTTTAATCAATTTTAATTGATTTCTGCTTATGGTTTTGCTGTTTTTAATTGGCCGAAACTTGGGGAAATCAATTGCTTTGATTGCTTAGCTGAGCACATCTTTAATTAGCTTGATCACCTTATTAATTAGCTAATTACTTAATCATTAATGGCATAGTGATCAATTAAGAAGCGCTTTTGTTGGGTAAGATCTAATGTAACTAATGTAATTCATGTAATTAATGTAATTAAGGATTAATGACAGAATCTGTTACCTGGGACATCTCATTAACTAAACCTCTTAATCCATGGAGCTAATTAGATGATGAGGCCTAATGAGGATTAATTTGTCCATTAGTGGGTAATGAGCTAATCAACTTCATTTCGCTTTTCTCTCCCCCTTTTTACTCCCTTTTTCTGCCTCCCTTTTCCCCTTTTTAATTTTCCCATTTTTCCTTTTCCTCGTTTTTCCTTTTCCCCTTTTTAATTTTCCTCATTTTTCCTTTTCCCATTTTTCCTTTTCCTCATTTTTCCTTTTCCCCTTTTTAATTTTCCTCATGTTTCCTTTTCCCCTTTTAATTTTCCTCATTTTTCTTTTCCCATTTTTCCTTTTCCTCATTTTTCCTTTTCCTCATTTTTTCCTTTTCCCCTTTTTAATTTTCCTCATGTTTCCTTTTCCCCTTTTTAATTTTCCTCATTTTTTCTTTTCCCATTTTTCCTTTTCCTCATTTTTCCTTTTCCCCTTTTTAATTTTCCTCATTTTTCCTTTTCCCCTTTTTAATTTTCCCATTTTTTCTTTTCCCATTTTCCCTTTCCCCCTTTTTTATTTTCTTTGTTTTCCTATTTTTCCTTTTCCTTTTTTCCTGTCCTTCCTTTTCTTTTTTTCTTTTCCCCTTTTTCATTTTCCCCTCCTTTCCCCGTTTTTCCTTTTCCCCATTTTTCCTTTTCCCCTTTTTCCTTTTCCCCCTTTTTAATTTCCCCCCATTTTCCCTTTTCCCCCTTTTCCTTTTATTCATTCTTCCTTTTCTCCTTTTTCCTTTTCTCCCTATTTAATTTTCTCCAATTTTCCCTTTTCCCCTTTTTTCCTTTTCTTCCTATTTTTCCTTTCCCCCCTTTTCCTTTTCCTTTTTTTTTCTATTTTTCCTTTCCCCCTTTTTCATTTCCCCCTCTTTTCCCCCTTTTTCCTTTTCCCCTTTTTTATTTTCTTTATTTTCCTATTTTTCCTTTTCCTTTTTTCCTGTCCTTCCTTTTCTTTTTTTTCTTTTCCCCTTTTTCATTTTCCCTCCTTTCCCCGTTTTTCCTTTTCCCCATTTTTCCTTTTCCCCTTTTTCCTTTTCCCCCTTTTTAATTTCCCCCCATTTTCCCTTTTCCCCCTTTTCCTTTTATTCATTCTTCCTTTTCTCCTCTTTTCCTTTCTCCCTATTTAATTTTCTCCATTTTCCCTTTTCCCCCTTTTTCCTTTTCTTCCTATTTTTCCTTTCCCCCCTTTTCCTTTTCCTTTTTTTTTTCTATTTTTCCTTTCCCCCTTTTTCATTTCCCCCTCTTTTCCCCCTTTTTCCTTTCCCCCTTTTTTATTTCTTTATTTTCCTATTTTTCCTTTCCTTTTTTCCTGTTCTTCCTTTTCTTTTTTTTTCTTTTCCCCTTTTTCATTTTCCCCTCCTTTCCCCGTTTTTCCTTTTCCCCATTTTTCCTTTTCCCCTTTTTCCTTTTCCCCCTTTTTAATTTCCCCCCATTTTCCCTTTTCCCCCTTTTCCTTTTATTCATTCTTCCTTTTCTCCTTTTTCCTTTTCTCCCTATTTAATTTTCTCCAATTTTCCCTTTTCCCCCTTTTTCCTTTTCTTCCTATTTTTCCTTTCCCCCCTTTTCCTTTTCCTTTTTTTTTTCTATTTTTCCTTCCCCCTTTTTCATTTCCCCCTCTTTTCCCCCTTTTTCCTTTTCCCCTTTTTTATTTTCTTTATTTTCCTTTTTTCCTGTTCTTCCTTTTCTTTTTTTTTCTTTTCCCCTTTTTCATTTTCCCCTCCTTTCCCCATTTTTCCTTTTCCCCATTTTCCCTTTTCCCCTTTTTCCTTTTCCCCCTTTTTAATTTTCCCCATTTTCCCTTTTCCCCTTTTTCCTTTTTTTTTCATTTTCTCCTTTTTCCTTTTCTCCCTATTTAATTTTCTCCAATTTTCCCTTTTCCCCCTTTTTCCTTTTCTTCCTATTTTTCCTTTCCTCCCTTTTCCTTTTCCTTTTTTTTCTATTTTTCCTTTCCCCCTTTTTCCTTTTCCCCTTTTTCTTTCTCCTCACCTTTTCTCCCTTTTATTTTCCCATTTTTCCTTTTCCCTTTTTTTCCTTTTCTCCCTTTTTATTTTCCCATTTTCTCATTTCCCCTTTTTCCCTTTTCCTTTTTTCCTATTGTTCCTTTTCCCCTTTTTCCTTTTTCCCCTTTTTAATTTCCCCCTGTTTTCCCTTTTCCCCCTTTTTTCTTTTCCTTTTTTCCTTTCCCTTTTTTCCTTTTCCCACCTTTTCTCCCTTTTTTATTTTCCTATTTTTCCTTTCCCCTTTTTTTTTCCTTTTTCCATTTCCTTTTTTCCTTTTTTTCCTTTTCCCCTTTTATTTTCCCTTTTTATTTTCCCATTTTTCCTTTTCCCCTTTTTTATTTTCCTAATTTTCCCTTTCCCCCCCTTTTTATTTTCCCCCCATTTTCCCTTTTCCCCCTTTTCCTTTTTTTCCTTTTCTCCTTTTTCTTTTTTCCCCTTTTTAATTTCACACATTTTCCCTTTTCCCCTTTTCCTTTTCTTCCTATTTTTTCATTTTCCCCTTTTTCTTTTTTCCCTTTTTCATTTTCCCCTCCTTTTCCCTTTTTTTCCTTTTACCCTCCTTTTCCCCTTTTGTCCTATTTTTCCTTTCCCATTTTCCTTTCTCATTTTCCTTTTCCCCTTTTTTCCTATTTTTATTTTCCCCTTTTTCTTTTTCCCCCTTTTTAATTTCCCCCCTTTTTCCTTTTCCCACCTTTCCTCCCTTTTTATTTTCCCTTTTTACTCTTTCCCCTTTTTCCTTTTCCTTTTTTTCCTATTTTTCCTTTTCCCGTTTTTCATTTCTCCCCTTTTCCCTTTCTCCCTTATCTTCCTTTTTTCCTTTTCCCCTCTTTTCCTTTTTAATTTTCTCTCTCTTTTCCTCCCTTTCTGTCCCTTTCCCCTTTTCTTGCTCTTTCCCCCCTCTTTCCCCTCTGCCCCTTTTCCCCTTTTCCCTTCCCTTTTTCCTCGTTTTCTTCTCCATTTTTCTCTCATTTTTCCCTTTTCATCCCCACTTACCCCGTTTCCCTCCATTTTGCCCCATTTTCCTGCATTTCTCCACATTTTCCCCCCCATTTTTTCCTATTTCCCCATTTCCCCCATGTTTTCTCCATTTTCCCCATTTCCCCCAATTTGTTCTCCCATTTTCCCATTTCCCCCTTTCCTCCCTGTGTTTTCCCTCACTTGCCCAATTTATCCCCATTTCTTGCTTTCTTTTCCCCATTTCCCCCCATTCCCCCCCATTTTCTCTCCATTTTCCCTCCATTTTTGCCCCATTTTTTCCTATTTCCCCCATTTTCCCCATTTCCCCCAATTTTCCCCATTTCCCCCATTTCTCCCAATTTCCCCCATTTCCCCCATGTTTTCCCCATTTCCCCCCCATTTCCCCCAAATTTTTCCCAATTTTTCCCATTTCTCCCCCATTTTCCCCAATTTCCCCCCATTTCCCCCATGTTTTCCCCATTTCCCCCCACGTTCCCCAAATTTTTCCCAATTTTTCCCATTTCTCCCCCAATTTCCCCCCATTTCCCCCATGTTTTCCCCATACTTTTTCTCCGTTTCCCCCCATTTTCCCATTTCCCCCAATTTTCCCATTTTCCCCTATTTTCCCCCATTTCTCCCCATTTTCCCATCTTTCCAATTTTCCCCATTTCCCCCATTTCTCCCCCATTTCCCCCATTTCTCCCCATTTTCCCTAATTTTCCCCATTTCCCCCCATTTTCCCCCCATATTTCCCCCATTTTTCGAATTTTCCCATTTCCCCGCCCTTAACCCCCATTCCTCCCCAATTTTCCCATTTCCCCCACATTTCTCCCCATTTCCCCCATTTTCCCTCCTTTCCCCCCCATTTCCCCTATTTCCTCCCCCTTTTTTCCCCATTTTCCCTCCCGTGGTTTTCCTATTTCCCCACATTCTCCCCATACTTTTCCTCTGTTTCTCCCCATTTCTCCCCATTTCTCCATGTTTTTCCTGTTTCCCCCCATTTTCACCTGCTTTCCCCTCATTTCTCCCCATTTTCCCCCATTCTCCCCATTTTTCCCCATTTTCCCCTGCTTTCCCCCATTTCCCCCATATTTTTCTCACTTTTTCTCCATTTTCCCCCATATTTTCCCATACTTTTCTTCTGTTTTCCCCCATTTCCCCCATTTTCCCCCTATATTTCCCCCCATTTCCCCCATGTTTTCCCCATTTCCCCCCATTTTCCCCAAATTTTTCCCAATTTTTCACATTTCTCCCTCCATTTTCCCCAATTTTCCCCCATTTCCCCCATGTTTTCCCCATACTTTTCCTCTGTTTCCCCTATTTCCTCCATTTCCCCCAATTTTCCAATTTTCCCCATTTCCCCCATTTTCCCCATTTCTCCCCCATTTTCCCTAATTTTCCCCATTTCCCCCCCATTTCCCCCATTTTCCCCAAATTTTTCCCAATTTTTCCCATTTCTCCCCCATTTTCCCAAATTTCCCCCCATTTCCCCATGTTTTCCCCATACTTTTCCTCCGTTTCCCCCATTTCCCCCCATTTTCCCCATTTCCCCCAATTTTCCCATTTTCCCCTATTTTCCCCCATTTCTCCCCCATTTTCCCATCTTTCCAATTTTTCCCCATTTCCCCCATTTTCCCCCATTTTCCCCCATTTTCCCTAATTTTCCCCATTTCCCCCATTTTCCCCCTATATTTCCCCCCATTTCCCCCATTTCCCCCCATTTCCCCCCATTTTCCCCAAATTTTTCCCAAATTTTCCCATTTCTCCCCCATTTTCCCCAATTTCCCCCCATTTCCCCATGTTTTCCCCATACTTTTCTTCTGTTTTCCCCCATTTTCCCCCATTTCCCCCATTTCCCCCAATTTTCCAATTTTTCCCCATTTCCCCCATTTCTCCCCCATTTTTCCCCATTTTCCCTAATTTTCCCCATTTCCCCCATTTTCCCTCCTTTCCCCCCCATTTCCCCTATTTCCTCCCCCTTTTTTCCCCATTTTCCCTCCCGTGGTTTTCCTATTTCCCCACATTCTCCCCATACTTTTCCTCTGTTTCTCCCCATTTCTCCCCATTTCTCCCATGTTTTTCCTGTTTCCCCCCATTTTCACCTGCTTTCCCCTCATTTCTCCCCATTTTCCCCCATTCTCCCCATTTTTCCCCATTTTCCCCTGCTTTCCCCCATTTCCCCCATATTTTTCTCACTTTTTCTCCATTTTCCCCCATATTTTCCCCATACTTTTCTTCTGTTTTCCCCCATTTCCCCCATTTTCCCCCTATATTTCCCCCATTTCCCCCATGTTTTCCCCATTTCCCCCCCATTTTCCCCAAATTTTTCCCAATTTTTCACATTTCTCCCTCCATTTTCCCCAATTTTCCCCCATTTCCCCCATGTTTTCCCCATACTTTTCCTCTGTTTCCCCTATTTCCTCCATTTCCCCCAATTTTCCAATTTTCCCCATTTCCCCCATTTTCCCCATTTCTCCCCCATTTTCCCTAATTTTCCCCATTTCCCCCCCATTTCCCCCCATTTTCCCCAAATTTTTCCCAATTTTTCCATTTCTCCCCATTTTCCCAAATTTCCCCCCATTTCCCCCATGTTTTCCCCATACTTTTCCTCCGTTTCCCCCATTTCCCCCCATTTTCCCCATTTCCCCAATTTTCCCATTTTCCCCTATTTTCCCCATTTCTCCCCCATTTTCCCATCTTTCCAATTTTTCCCCATTTCCCCCATTTTCCCCCATTTTCCCCCATTTTCCCTAATTTTCCCCATTTCCCCCATTTTCCCCCTATATTTCCCCCATTTCCCCCATTTCCCCCCCATTTCCCCCCATTTTCCCCAAATTTTTCCCAAATTTTCCCATTTCTCCCCCATTTTCCCCAATTTCCCCCCATTTCCCCCATGTTTTCCCCATACTTTTCTTCTGTTTTCCCCCATTTTCCCCCATTTCCCCCATTTCCCCCAATTTCCAATTTTTCCCCATTTCCCCCATTTCTCCCCCATTTTTCCCCATTTTCCCTAATTTTCCCCATTTCCCCCCATTTTCCCCCCTATATTTCCCCATTTTTCGAATTTCCCCATTTTCCCCCCATTTACCCCCCATTCCTCCCCAATTTTCCCATTTCCCCCACATTTCCCCCCATTTCCCCCATGTTTTCCCCATTTCCCCCCTTTTTTCCCCAATGTTTTCCCCACGTTTCCCCCCCATTTTCCCACCATACTTTTCCTCTTACTTTTCCTCTGTTTTCCGCCGTTTCCCCCCAATTTTTCCCCATATTTCCCCCTTACTTTTCCCCGTTTCCCCCCAATTTTTCCCCATGTTTCCCCCAATTTGTCCCCATCTTTCCCCCCAATTTTTCCCCACGTTTCCCCCCAATTTTTCCCCACGTTTCCCCCAATTTTTCCCCACGTTTCCCCCAATTTTTCCTCGTTTCCCCCAATTTTTCCCCACGTTTCCCCCAATTTTTCCCCACGTTTCCCCCAATTTTTCCCCACGTTTCCCCCCAATTTTTCCCCACGTTTCCCCCCAATTTTTCCCCACGTTTCCCCCCAATTTTTCCCCATGTTTCCCCCCAATTTGTCCCCACGTTTCCCCCCAATTCTTCCCCACATTTCCCCCCAATTTTTCCCCACGTTTCCCCCCAATTTTTCCCCACGTTTCCCCCAATTTTTCCCCACGTTTCCCCCAATTTTTCCCCACGTTTCCCCCCAATTTTTCCCCACGTTTCCCCCCAATTTTTCCCCACGTTTCCCCCCAATTTTTCCTCGTTTCCCCCCAATTTTTCCCCACGTTTCCCCCCAATTTTTCCCCACGTTTCCCCCCAATTTTTCCCCACGTTTCCCCCCAATTTTTCCCCACGTTTCCCCCAATTTTTCCCCACATTTCCCCCCAATTTGTCCCCATCTTTCCCCCCAATTTTTCCCCACGTTTCCCCCCAATTTTTCCCCACGTTTCCCCCCAATTTTTCCCCACGTTTCCCCCCAATTTTTCCCTGTTTCCCCCCAATTTTTCCCCACGTTTCCCCCCAATTTTTCCCCACGTTTCCCCTCATTTTTCCCCATTTCCCCCTGATTTCCCCCCCAGCTCCCAGCCCGTGGCCGAGGCCGTTCTCCAGCAGCGCTCGGTGCTGGCGGCGCTGCTGCAGCGCCTGGCGGAGAAACACGGCGAGGTGCAGCGCTGCAGCGCCCGCCTGCACGCCTGGTCAGTGTCCCCAAATGTCCCCAAATGTCCCCTGAGTGTCACCTGTGTGTCACTGTGTGTCACTGAGTGTCACTGTGTGTCACTGTGTGTCACTGTGTGTCACTGACAATCACGGCGAGGTGCAGCGCTGCAGCGCCCGCCTGTGCGCCTGGTCAGTGTCCCCAAATGTCCCCAAATGTCCCCTGAGTGTCACCTGTGTGTCACAGTGTCATTTGTGTGTCACTGTGTGTCACTGTGTGTCACTGTGTGTCACTGTGTGTCACTGAGTGTCACTGTGTGTCACAGTGTCACCTGTGTGTCACTGTGTGTCACTGTGTGTCACTGACAATCACGGCGAGGTGCAGCGCTGCAGCGCCCGCCTGTGCGCCTGGTCAGTGTCCCCAAATGTCCCCAAATGTCCCCTGAGTGTCACCTGTGTGTCACTGTGTGTCACTGAGTGTCACTGTGTGTCACTGTGTGTCACTGTGTGTCCCTGACAAACACAGCGAGGTGCAGCGCTGCAGCGCCCGCCTGCACGCCTGGTCAGTGTCCTGAGTGTCCCTAAATGTCCCCTGAGTGTCACCTGTGTGTCACTGTGTGTCACTGAGTGTCACCTGTGTGTCACTGAGTGTCACTGTGTGTCACTGTGTGTCACTGTGTGTCACTGAGTGTCACTGAGTGTCACCTGTGTGTCACTGAGTGTCACTGTGTGTCACTGTGTGTCACTGTGTGTCCCTGACAAACACAGCGAGGTGCAGCGCTGCAGCGCCCGCCTGTGCGCCTGGTCAGTGTCCCCAAATGTCCCCAAATGTCCCCTGAGTGTCCCCTGAGTGTCACCTGTGTGTCACAGTGTCATTTGTGTGTCACTGAGTGTCACTGAGTGTCACTGTGTGTCACTGTGTGTCACTGAGTGTCACTGTGTGTCACTGAGTGTCCCTGACAAACACGGCGAGGTGCAGCGCTGCAGCGCCCGCCTGTGCGCCTGGTCAGTGTCCCCAAATGTCCCCTGAGTGTCACCTGTGTGTCACTGTGTGTCACTGAGTGTCACTGTGTGTCACTGTGTGTCACTGTGTGTCCCTGACAAACACAGCGAGGTGCAGCGCTGCAGCGCCCGCCTGCACGCCTGGTCAGTGTCCTGAGTGTCCCTAAATGTCACCTGAGTGTCACCTGAGTGTCACCTGTGTGTCATTGTGTGTCACCTGTGTGTCCCTGAGTGTCACCTGTGTGTCACTGTCCCCTGAGTGTCCTTGTGTGTCCTTGCGTGTCCCTAAGTGTCCCCTCCCTGTCCCCAGAGTGTCCCCTGAGTGTCCCTGATTGTCCCCTGAGTGTCCCCAGGTGTCACTGAGCATCCCTCCCTGTCCCCTGCGTGTCCCTGTGTGTCCGTGAATGTCCCCAGTGTCCCCTCCATGTCACCCTATCCTCTGGTGTCCCTTCGTGTCCCTGAATGTCCCCAGTGTCCCCTGAGTGTCCTCAGTGTCCCTTTCATGTCCCCTGAGTGTCCCAATGTCCCCTGAATGTCCCAGTGTCCCCTCCATGTCCCTAAGTGTCCCCTGAGTGTCCCATGACTGTCCCCAATGTCCCCAGAGTGTCTCCAGTGTCCCTGCCTGTCCCTGAGTGTCCCCAATTGTCCCTGAGTGTCCCCTGTGTGTCCCTCCCTGTCCCCTCCCTGTCCCCTGAGTGTCCCCAATGTCCCCAGGTCCTGTCCCCAGGTCCTGTCCCCAATATCCCCATTGTCCCCAGTGTCCCCACTGTGCCCAATGTCCCCAATGTCCCCATTGTCCCCTGTGTGTCCCCAATGTCCCCAGTGTCCCCAGTGTGTCCCCAGTGTGTCCCCAGTGTCCCCAGGTCCCGCCGTGTCTCAGACACGCAGCAGCAGCTGCAGGTGGAGGTGAAGCGGGCACACTCCATGTCCCCAATGTCCCCAGTGTCCCAATGTCCCCAATGTCCCCAGTGTGTCCCCAATGTCCCCAGTGTCCCCCGTGTCCCCACTGTCCCCAAGGTCCCCAATGTCCCCTGTGTCTCCCTGATGTCCCCAGGTCCCCTGTGTGTCCCCAATGTCCCCAATGTCCCCAATGTCCCCAGTGTCCCCATGTCCCCAATGTCCCCAATGTCCCCAATGTCCCCTGTGTGTCCCAATGTCCCCAGGTCCCGTCACCTGTCAGACACGCAGCAGCAGCTGGCCGTGCAGGTGAAGCTGGGCACACTCCATGTCCCCAATGTCCCCAGTGTCCCCAATGTCCCCATGTCCCCAGTGTCCCCAATGTCCCCATGTCCCCAGTGTGTCCCCAATGTCCCCAATGTCCCCAGTGTCCCCATGTCCCCAGTGTCCCCAGTGTCCCCAATGTCCCCATGTCCCCAGTGTGTCCCCAATGTCCCCAATGTCCCCAGTGTCCCCATGTCCCCAATGTCCCCAGTGTCCCCAGTGTCCCCAATGTCCCCATGTCCCCAGGTGCCGTCACCTCTCGGACACGCAGCAGCAGCTGGCCGTGCAGGTGAAGCTCGCTGTCCTCCAGGCCATGAGGGAGCTCAACAAACGCGCCAAGGTCCTCATGGGGGACGTGCAGGTGAGAGTGCCACCAGCCCTGGGTGTCCCCATTGTCCCCTGAGTGTCCCCGAGTGTCACAGTCGGTGTCGGTGCCACGGGGACACTGCTGGTATCGAAGATCAGTGGGAGATCCAAATTAATAACTGCCAAAAATTTGATTTTTGTGACCAAAATGTGCTCCTCAAAACTCACAGTCAGCCCCTGCCCTGTCCCCCGAGTGTCCCCTAAGTGTCCCCGAGTGTCCCTAAATGTCCCCTGAGTGTCCCCGAGTGTCTCTGAGTGTCCCTGAGTGTCCCCGAGTGTCCCCAAGTGTCCCCTGAGTGTCCCTGAGTGTCCCCTGAGTGTCCCTAAATGTCCCCTGAGTGTCCCTGAGTGTCCCCTGAGTGTCCCCGAGTGTCTCTGAGTGTCCCTGAGTGTCCCCTGAGTGTCCCTAAATGTCCCCCGAGTGTCCCCTAAGTGTCCCCGAGTGTCCCTAAATGTCCCCTGAGTGTCCCCGAGTGTCTCTGAGTGTCCCTGAGTGTCCCCTGAGTGTCCCCTGAGTGTCCCCGAGTGTCCCCAAGTGTCCCCTGAGTGTCCCTGAGTGTCCCCTGAGTGTCCCTAAATGTCCCCTGAGTGTCCCTGAGTGTCCCCTGAGTGTCCCCGAGTGTCTCTGAGTGTCCCGTGAGTGTCCCTGAGTGTCCCCTGAGTGTCCCTGAGTGTCCCCTGAGTGTCCCTCAGAGTCCCCTCAGTGTCCCCTCAGTGTCCCCAGGTGTCCCTAAATGTCCCCTGGGTGTCCCCAGCGTGTGACCGAGGGCCGGCAGCAGCGCCTTTAGCTGCATTATATATAGTATAAATAACTTTAAATAAATACAAATAATTGTAAATAAAATTATATGTAATTCTAAATAAATAATGATAAATAATGACAGTTTTAATGGAATCGTTGTCCCTTTGGTGTCCCCAGCGTGTGACCGAGGGCCGGCGGCAGCGCCTTTAGCTGAGTTATGAACAATATAAATAACTATAAATAATGATCAATAAAAATGATATACAATTATAACTAAATAATGGTAAATAACTAATTAATAATGATAAATAAGTGACAATTTTCAGTAACTGCTTGTCCCTTTTGGTGTCCCCAGCGCGTGACCGAGGGCCGGCGGCAGCGCCTGGAGCAGCATTATATATAATATAAATAACTATAAATAACGATAAATAGAAATTATATACAATTATAACTAAATAATGGTAAATAACTAATTAATAATGATAAATAAGTGACAATTTTCAGTAACTGCA